>NW_026733718.1:105000-128199 GCF_028476545.2 Physella acuta | reverse complement strand
CCCCCCACGAAGAGATGCCTGGAAGAAACTCTGCAAGACATACGCCCGACTCATGATTCACGTTAAAACTATTAAGAAGGGTTCGGTGAATGCGCACATGAAACTCGTAGGGTTCGGTACCTCCAAAAAAAAAAAAAGTTAAGAATCACAATTATAGATTTAGCTGCCAAGCGCCTCTAGCCGTAGTTTCGTGGCGCCTTTTTTTTTTCTTCAAAAAGGGCAAGTACGAAATAATCCATTCATCGGCCCAGCGGCGTAGCCAGACGATTCGGCGCCCGAGTGAGCTGTCGATTTTGCCGCCACTATTTACATATACAGATAGGTGGCGGGTGGTCGGTAACCTCGATGTTACCCCTCGTTTTTGTTTGTTGAAAAGTAAAGTCGTGACCTATATACCCCCCCCCCCTATCCCCCACCCAAGCTTCGCCATTTGATGTTCTCACTTAACTAAAATGAACACATGTTTTGTAAGGACATCACGAAGCTAATAGTAGTTCCATTGTTAGGTTGACTATGTAAATCGAGGAAGAGCAGTTGGTAAAAAATGTGAGGTAGGATACACCTACCCCCACTAACAATTTTTTGTATTTTCAGTTTGGTGTAACTCTTTCATTCATTCCGCTCAACTCCCCCCCCCCCAATTTTACTATTTTAACTGGATAAAATACTATTTTGACAGTAAATTTTAACATTTTTTAAATATTTTTTTTTTATTTAGTGTCACCTCCTAAGTGGTGCCTACCTGTGCGGAATGCACCACCGCCCTGTGACGCCACTGGTAAGATATTATCCTTTTTCTTTTTCATAAGTTTAATTTTGTTACAACTATGGTACATGTGCGGAAAAGTGGAAGGGGGGGGGCGAAAGTCTTCGTGTGGGGATCTGCTGGGTTTTTTTTGTGACGATGTGTGACTATGGGGGGGGGGGGGGGGGTGCAAAAATAAACAAAAATTGCATGACGTCATTTGTGTGGGTTTTTTTTTTTAAATCGCTTACCAAAAAGGATAGAGCTACCGAAATTACTCCATCTTTTACTAGCAATCACATCACCGACTTCAACACTCCCAACCTATTTGTCCGAATAAATAAAAAACAAGTTGAACATAAAGCAGTAACAAGTACCTCAAGGAGTCGTCCAGTGTTTGCACGGGTGTAAAGTGCAGGCGTATCGTCTGCTAGACAAACCGAGCAACGCGCATGCCCAATCTCTCAAGGGCTAGGGGCACGAGCGACCGGAAACTCAATAAAAATAAACTGAATGGTGTCCCTTTGAGCAGGGGAGCAAGGGAGAGAAGTGGATCAGGGCCATGGTTTGGTGAAATTTACCGGGAAACAATACGGCTCGTTTTTCTGCTCACTTGTACACTGACGACGGTTCTCAAACGTTGGAGGTTAGGTCTTAGGGGTGTTGGTGCGGTTTGGGTACAATAACGTGACTTGTTGCCGTCACACACTAGTGCGACTTGTGCCCACATGGAACAGTACAATGTATGCTTGGAACAGTGCGACTTGTACCATCGTGGAACAAAACAAATATGTGCCGAACTGAGACCAAAATATCCTCAAAGACTTGGATTAAAACCACCCAGCTCACTAACCCCTTCTGTAGCAACATTAACCAGAATTGTGGGTCATGTATCCATCTGACGTGGGTTTCATTAACACACAGACACACGACTAGTTTCACAACATACACGACAAAATGGTCAATGACATGACCCTTGACCAGAGTTTCTTCCAGGCATCACTTCGGAAGCCCCCCCCCCCCCCCCCGAAAATTTTTTACCGCCCCCCCGAACGAAATGAAATTTATATATTTATATATATATTTATATATAGAAAATATATACTTTTAACAGTGTCCGCCCCCCCCCCCCCTCCCCCGAAGAAAGTCTACCGCCCCCCCGAAAATTTCAAGAGTCCCCCCCCCCCCCCCCCCCCGGCGAAAAAAGTCTGGAAGAAACACTGCCCTTGACAAAGTGGTGTATGGTCTTCATGTCAAGACACAGTAGACTCTCCATTTAACAGCAGCTCTTACACTACAAGAACTTGGCTTTTTGAGGAAGCCTTTATGCCACCACCACCCCCCACTCCCAACACAATTTGGTCTACAACACCCGGACAAGGGACTGTACTAGTGCTGTGAGGCTTTTAACACAATTTGACCACAATTACCATTACATTGCAGCACCACACAAAGTGTCTAAAGAATTATTAATGCACTAATACCATGTATACATTAGTGTTAAATATATCAAATAACCATGAGAACAATTGATATAATAAAAGCATTTATTTGATTGGAGAATCATATCAACTAATAATATATATAATACATACACTTTACTGGATGGGGTTAGGGTTCCTGTCTTAGTGTAGACATAATCAGTGTGTTGCTAATCTCAAGATTAATTAGGAAATCTTTCAATTTATTAATCTGATAAGTTAAGTGATATTTGATTGCTTTGGGTAGCGTGATCATGATGTGGCGTGTAAGATAATCAGTGTGTTACTAATCTCAAGATTAATTAGGAAATCTTTGAATTTATTAATCTGATAAGTTATATCTGATTGCTTTGGGTAGCGTGATCATGATGTGGAGTGTAAGATAATCAGTGTGTTACTAATCTCAAAATTAATTAGGAAATCTTTGAATTTATTAATCTGATAAGTTAAGTGATATTTGATTGCTTTGGGTGGTGTGATCATGATGTGGTGTGTAAGATAATCTGTGTTACTAATCTCAAGATTAATTAGGAAATCTTTGAATTTATTAATCTGATAAGTGATATCTGATTGCTTTTGGTAGTGTGATCATGATGTGGCCTGTAAGATAAAACTGTGGTTTGAAGCAGGTGGTGTGTGGGATAGCTTTAGAGAACATAGGAGGAACTAATACTAGATTAGCCAAGTATCTTTGGTTTTCATGGAGATATCTGAGTTTACAATTTTACTAATAGTCAATTCATAATGTAGTGTAGAGGCAAGGATGTTGTGGATGTTGAAGAAGATTAAGGTAGATTAACAAGGAGATTGGAGACAGAGTTAAAGTGAAGTTTGGATGGGGATTATGGATTATGGAAAGTTGGGATGTGGATTATCGGAAAGTTGGTGTGGACTACATGTAAGAAAGTAATGTTGCAAATAAGTGTAAATTACATTGTTGATAACTAGTTGTAGTTGTGCAGTGGATTATATGAAATTAATGTTGCAGATTATGGATTTTTTTTGTAGGTTATATTGTTAATAAATCGTTGATAACTGCTGATGTGATGTGGGTTATAACAAGTGAAGGGGTAGATTATAAATTTAAAATTGTGACCATGTGAAAATCACCTTTACATATAAAATCCAAAGAAAATACTAAAACATGATTTGGCACAGAAAAAGAAAAACCAGCCAAACTTGAACGGAACAATGCACAGCCTTGTGATTGAATAAAACAAAAATGTACAGTGATAAATAAACAAGAATAGTTACAGTCATACAATGTCCAAACATGTTTACAAAGTTTCTACAAGAGCAGATGTTTGCTACACTAACCATTTAGAATAAGGCAATCACCAGTCCAGGAATTATAAAACAACAAAACTATTTCATGAAACAAAACAAATCCATACAGAAAAACATAACAGAGATAATTAGCTTAAAATAGATGATCATGCATCTTATAACTTTGAAGAAAGCTATAAGGAAATCTTGAACTGTATTAAATTTATATTAAAAATTTCATGTAATGCTATGCAGGATAATTGCCCTATTGTAAGAATTTTAACACCAGACTGCAATTCTCTCAAGAGGATTTTCATGTTCAAGTTTTCTAATCTTCATTTAAAACCAGCAACATTTTAATATAAAAACTTTGTTGTAAATAACTAAATTTTAAAATTATAATGATTATAATTTCATTTTAAAATAAATATGTATTGAAGAAAAGAAAAACTTTAAGGACACCCCCATTAAAAGATAACCATGATTAGAAAATGCTCTAAAAAACATGCACTATATGAAAAAGTATACACAATTAAAGAAGATCGCGGATTAAAAATGTTTCATTAAACATGTCAAATACATTTCATAAAAATTTCATTTCACAAAGATTTTTTTTCCAATAAAAATTTGAATTTCTTTAAAATTTGAATTACAAATACAGCATTTGTTCACCAACAAAACACCAACACATAAAGATGCCGACAACCACATAAATACAATATATACATATACAACCACACTCAGTCATGAGACCCACATACACACAATATCCACACTTTTTGATTGAGTTGAATGTCTTAGCTAGGCACTTTCAACAATTAGGCACCAAGTTACATGTTAATCTTTATCCTGATGCTTACAATTTTATTTAAAGTGATTATTTGTTCACTGCTGCACCAACTGACATGACATTAACTTTAAAAAAATATACTTGGAACTTCAAAGGTAAGTAATACAACATTGACTAACATGACATTAACTTTATAAATGTACACTTGAAACTTCCAAGGTAAATTACACAATTTAAAGAATTTTTAAAATGTCCACAGAAGCAGATTAAAAACAGATGAATGAATGAAATGAAAGTCTTGAAATGACCTAGGTTTACACACACATGTACCTCTGTGAAACATCTACACATTTGAGAACAAAGAGAGGCACAAATACTGTGGTACAGTGAAGATTTAGCAGGCCTTTGGCCAAAAGTTAAGAGTAAAAAAAAATTTTAACTGGACTAGAATATATTGATAATTTGACTAATTGCTACAAATTAAGTACCTAGAAGCGAAAAAAATGAAAAATAATAATAGCTAACATACTTTTAAAAATTGTAAAAAAAAAAAAAATAAACTTCACTAGATTACAGAAGCTAAGAGTAGACTTGGCTACTGGCTAGCTACTAATGGAGTGAACACAGCAGGACTAAAATGCAAAGATATACATCGATATATCCCTCATTAATTCTCCCTTGTTAATTCTCCCTCGTTTACTGGTTAAATGATGAAACATCATAGTCCAGTCCAGTAGATAATCTTCTGTCTACATCCATCGAAGATAAAATTTACCTGTAGATCAAATACTCAGGTAAACTTGACCCACACCTGGGAAAGCTCTACCTGTGGATCAGCTACTCAGGTAGCCCTCGTCTACATGTAAAACTGAATGCTCCTGGGAGAGCGCTGCCAGCTCTTTGAGAAACTCATCCAGGATGAGCGCGCAGTACACAGCATTCCATGTGGTCAGCGACTGACCGTAACTGTCCCCTATGCTTGACCGGTCGCCCGAGCCAGCATAGTCCTGAGGGCTGATGTAACGGTAAGCTGCTGTTCCTCCAACCTGCTTGGAAGCAAAAACAAAATGTCATTGGAAGTAGTCAGCCCCTTGTTAATCTAGTATGGCCACAATGGTGAGTGCTAGGGCTTTAAGACAACAGCTTCTAGGTAGATGTTTGTAAATTAATAGGGTTTAAACAGGACTTTTTTTATTAAATGTTACAATCAATACTTTATTCAACAATATGCATATGACCTTTGACACTGTAGAGGTAAGAAGTCACATAACTTATGTGACTGCAGAAACTAACAAGAAAACCGAAGAGTCACGTGATCTATGACACCAGAGAAACCACAAGTCACATGATCTTTGACAACACAAAAACCACAAGTCACATGATCTTTGACAACACAAAAACCACAAGTCACATGATCTTTGACAACACAAAAACCACAAGTCACATGATCTTTGACAACACAAAAACCAACAATAACATAAACCTTTAACATGATAGAAACCAACAGTCACATGATCTTTGACACCAGAGAAACCACAAGTCACATGATCTTTGACAACACAAAAACCACAAGTCACATGATCTTTGACAACACAAAAACCACAAGTCACATGATCTTTGACAACACAAAAACCACAAGTCACATGATCTTTGACAACACAAAAACCACAAGTCACATGATCTTTGACAACACAAAAACCACAAGTCACATGATCTTTGACAACACAAAAACCACAAGTCACATGATCTTTGACAACACAAAAACCACAAGTCACATGATCTTTGACAACACAAAAACCACAAGTCACATGATCTTTGACACCACAAAAACCACAAGTCACATGATCTTTGACAACACAAAAACCACAAGTCACATGATCTTTGACAACACAAAAACCAAAAGTCACATGATCTTTGACAACACAAAAACCACAAGTCACATGATCTTTGACAACACAAAAACCAACAATAACATAACCTTTAACATGATAGAAACCAACAGTCACATGACACACATGACCTCTGACCTGTACACGCTGCAGCTGATGATGTTTGGACCCAGCCACAAGTTTTCCCTTCCCTGGGGATCGCCTGAAGAACAGTTCACTGAGTGTGACCTTTTTCTTATCTGAAACATCACTCACAACACTGAGTTAAATGTATTAAGTATTAACAGTATTTGAGTGACTTAACCTTTTGCTTATCTGAAAGTCAAATTAATGTTTAAATCCACATTTTGAAACGAATTATTTTGTTCTTCTCAATTTGTAATTATGCTTCTTTGTTTTTCATTTATTGGTTGAATTTTGAATTATTTTATGCTTTTTTTGCAAAAACTTAATGCGCTTCTGATTTTCTTGAAAAAAAATCATTAATATATATCTCTTTACTAACAAATAGAAACTTTTTTTGAAAGCAGAAAAAGAGTTTTATACTATTTAAACAATGTAATACTCCAAGAAAATAGAAAATTCTTTAAAAAATTGCTTCTTTTCAGAAATATTTAATTACAGATATCAGCAGTAATGTGACAAGGGTGGAGAGGCGGGGGGCTGTGTACTGACAGGTGTACCCGTTATGACACCAAAACACCAGGCGCTCACCTTTTGCTGGAACTAAAGCACCAATGGTGTCAGCTCTGGTCTTCACCCCCTGCGGCATCATTAAAAGGGTGGGAGGGATGCCAAGGACCCCTTGCTCAAAGAAATGGAACAGCTGATCCTCGCGCTGGACCAGGTTTTGTCTGGCATTGACCACCATCATATCAAACTGTTTCACACTGAGGGAGAAGCTGTCCAGCTTCTGCCTTAGTGAGGATAATACCTGTAAATTCAATTCACATGGTTCATTATATGAAGAGTATATAGGCACAACAATTTACTTAAGGTGCGATGACAAATTTTTCAAACAATAATTCAAGACAATGTGCCTAGAGGGAGAAGAAGAAGACATCACAGATTGAACTGGGCTGCCTGTTGCAGTTACTCAGTGAAGTAGAGGACCAAGACAGTGGCACTCCAACAACTAAAATAAGGGTTAAGGGATGATTGATTGATTTTGACACTATGGGAAGGTGTGCTCAGGTGGTAAAGTACATGCTTGCAAACCACAATGTCTCGATTTAAGTACCTAAGCACAATGTCATAGAACTTAAGTTTTCACTGGGAACTGACTTGAGTTGAGTAAATTAAAGGCAGTTGGGCATAATGCTGACTACACAATCCCAATATATGCCAAGGCCAATGAAATAGGGTGCTTTATACATTTTTTTTAAATTTCAAAGAAATAACAAAGCTAGTTTGATTTTCAAGTTACACGAAAAAGACATTCAACATCAAAAAACAACAAAACAAGGTCTAAAATTACAAAACTGTAACCTGTATAAGGGACTTGACAGTAGGCTGAAAGACTAAAGTGTTGTTGAGAAGAAAGGAGCGCAACAAAGGCTGTGGGTAAGCTGCCAGTCTGGCAATGATGTCAGTCAGCAGCAGGTTGAAGTACAGGGAGTTGCTGATCATCAGCTCCAGTCTAGAGAACAAGGCACCAAGAAATGGACCTGGTCAGTAAAAAAAATAGTGTTTTACTCAAGCATATGCAGTTATTAAAAATATTTTAAGCAGTAATTTTTTTTTTACAGTAAAGGTTTAAAACATAAGTTTATATTTAATTCAGAAACCTAGAAAGCCAAATTTTTATCAGGTCAGAGATTTCATGAATGACCAACATTGAAACTTGTAAAGGAAAGTTTGCTTTATTTTTTTGTGTATAGAGCCATTTAAAAGCTTGTTATTGCAAGCTGAACTCTATGCAACAATTATCTGCCTCTTATTAATGTCTGTGGTGGGGGCTCAGATGTGAAAACTATTAATCACCATTTTACTAGTCGGGATACGGTGTGGCCTAGAGGCAGAGAGCTAGGCTGCTAACCCGAAAGTCTCGAGTTCAAATCTGGGTTCATTGCAGTAAAATGGCCCTGAGTACTCAGGTAGCTAACTCATGTTAGGGAAAGTAAAGGTGGCCCTTCATATGTCAGGGTTAAGAAACATATGAACTCTACTTCATCTGCTCAATGGATCACTAGGTCTAAAGAGGATACTTTAGTAATTAAATTAGTTTGAAAATTAGTTAGTTACATTGTCATTGATAAAAAAATTTATGAAAATCGCTGCATTAGAAGTGGGTCAAAACTGATTTACAAAACTTGGCCACAAAGACACAGACAGACATTATGAAAACTTACCTATATTTGGGGGATCATTGAAATAGGTTAGCTGCTTTCTGGGACTTGTTGGCATAGCTGCGGCAAATTCATCGGCAGCGAAGAACAGTGACTTGTACGGGGACAACACCTCCCCTGGGCTCAGCGTCTGCTTCATGGGGGAGGTGGACAAACCATGAAGGGTGGGGCGGGGACTTGTGGGCAAGTCTTTAGGCACACCACGGGTGTCTACAGGGCTAGGCTTGCTACCAGGGACACCAGCGGAGTCAACGGTGGCGGAGACTTCAGGTGGGTTACTTGACCGGCTGTGGGGGTCAGGGCTGTTTCTCCTGTTTCTGGCTGACGAAACAGCCTGCAACAAGTCTTCCAGCGAGGCCAAGCTTTCGGACACTGAGACTGACCCACCCTCGTCAACCTCAACTTCACTCAGATACTTGATAAAGCTGTCCAGGTCCTCTAGGCTTGAATACAGCACAGCGTTCATCAGCTTGTTATTCTCATGTTTAACATTGATTTCTTTACTTAAACTAATATCGTTAGAATCAGATGAATCCGCAGGCTGAGAACTTCTCGGTGTTACTTTTTCTTCTTGTGTTTGTTTAGCTATAGAACCAAGCTCAATGTAACCGGTCTTTGGTATATTAGAAGCCTTTGCTGCACTGGCTTTGGGTTTTGTCTGGCTATTTTTGATGCTGTCAGGAGGGGGACTTTCACCATCATACAGGTAGGTCCAGTGTTGGCATGCTTTGACTGTCTGTTCCAGCTTGTTACGAGCATCATTCAGATATTCAAAGTAGCTTGTCTCCCCTCTCTGATGGTTGGGTACTTGGTCAGGGGAGGTAATCATGTTTGGTAAGGATGTTGTGGTTGTAGATCTGAGAACAGGAATTAATTATTAAGCAATTAACTAATTAAATCACTAACCTAATTTTTAAATTCTAATAATTTATAAAATAACACGTTTGACATTAACTATGACATAATCACAGTTTGGCAAAAGAAAAATTAGTTAATCTTTGACGGCAACAAAAGGATGGGTAAATGTAATCTGCATTGTACCAACTAATTAATGACTGCAATCAAAATTTGACTAGTTATGTACTCCTGCCTGATGCTTGCATGGTTACATTAGTTTTTGTTTGAAAGTGAATAGAAGAGATGAATTTAATATGCATATAAAATACATTGTTTTTCAGCGTTTAAACATGAGTAAAACAGATAAAATACACTATTCGAAATTTAAATGTAGAAAAAAGTGATGAAAAGTTGTTCAGTGTGATTTTTTTTTTAAAGTTTAAATATGTTTAATGTTTGAAACTTAACTAAGAGAAGGCAAAGCTTAATGATCTCAAAATAAAAATAGCTACACTGAATACTATCATAGAAGTCCAGTTAATCCATATTTTTTCTTGTTTTAAATCAAACAAGCAATAAATCAACTAGCAAGTTTTAAACAGGATAAAAATGTTACTTTTGTGTTGGGGGTCCTGTTGTCATGCCAACAACTTGAGATGTGGGGGCGGGAGAAACAGGGAGCGGATTGTGTGGCAAGGTCTGGACACAGCAAGATGGCCTGAGGGACAGGAACTTCTCCGCTGACTTGCCGTACAGGTCAAGGTCTTGAATAGACCGGCGCTGGCTGACCATCACATGGTTACAAGGCACAAGGTATCTGAGAGGGAAAATAATACTTTAATCAGAACAAATCATGTGCTAATATAAGAAGTATTCAAAAACATTAGTTCTGAGATCAATAAATATCCTTATATAATCACAAGGTATCTGAGAGAAAATAATACTTAAGAAAGAGCAACTAACATGTTGAATTCAAAATGTCACTATTTAATAACATATCAACAAGTGATCATATATATTGTTATGCAATAACAAAACTCATTATATGATAAATATATGATAAAACGATGTGGAAACAAAATTAAATACAAAAAACAAAATTAGTAATGTAATATCAGAAACTATTATCTAGTACTGTAAATAAAAATTGTTTACACGTTTTGAGTGACTCTATATAATTAATTGTGTTGACAATTTAAATCATAATAATAATTAGAATTATTGGGGGGAAAAGACAAGATGAAACAGATATTTGACAATTCAAATGTATTTACCTAAAGACAAGTTGAAACATAACATCTTCACAATTGAGATCAATCAAAGTATGGAACAAAGCAAGGGTGACTGTTGATAACTGGAGATTAAAGTCAGAATAAAAGGCTTAAAACTTTTTTTTTTTAATGAAATCAATATTTTAAACATTAGACGATTATTTTATTATCGCTTACACTGGAGACAAAAGTAAAAAAAAAAAAAAATTAAAAATGTTTTAATGAAAACACTATTTTATAAATTGGACAATTAATTTTTCATCAGTTACTGTTGAGAGCTCATGACTTAATTCAATCCAAAGCTTTAAAAGAAAAAAATAATAACCTAAAAATTATTCAGCAAAATTTTGAAAACAATACATACATGTGAGTTTGAGTGTATCCTCTGTAAAAGAGAGTCCAATATCAGGATATCATCATATCTCTCAGTCAGGATAAACTTGAGGGTGGCCCTCAGTAGATGGGGGTCTGTGACATGCCTGATGAACAGGTCCAGGTAGGCTGTGGCTGTCATGACTTCTTCTCTAGAAATCTGTGTGCGTCATCAATGGTCATTAGAGAACATATCATTCAACATAAAGTAATGACAGGACGTGTCATCAGAGTCAATGTAAAGTAGTAAGAAAACATCATCACAGAGTCAGGGTAAAGTAATTAGAGAACATGTCATTTACAGAGTCAACATAAAGTAATGACAGGACGTGTCATCAGAATCAATGTAAAGTAGTAAGAAAACATCATCACGGAGTCAGGGTAAAGTAATTAGAGAACATGTCATTTACAGAGTCAACATAAAGTAATGACAGGACGTGTCATCAGAATCAATGTAAAGTAGTAAGAAAACATCATCACGGAGTGAAGATAAAGTAAATAAAGAACATGTCATTTACAGAGTCAACATAAAGTAATGACAGGACATATCATCTGAGTCAATGTAAAGTAGTAAGAAAACATCATCACTGAGTCAAGATAAAGTAATTAGAGAACATATCATTTACAGAGTCAACATAAAGTAATGATGGGATATGTCATCTGAGTCAATGTAAAGTAGTAAGAAAACATCATCACTGAGTCAAGATAAAGTAATTAGAGAACATATCATTTACAGAGTCAACATAAAGTAATGATGGGATATGTCATCTGAGTCAATGTAAAGTAGTAAGAAAACATCATCACTGAGTCAAGATAAAGTAATTAGAGAACATATCATTTACAGAGTCAACATAAAGTAATGATGGGATATGTCATCTGAGTCAATGTAAAGTAGTAAGAAAACATCATCACTGAGTCAAGATAAAGTAATTAGAGAACATGTCATTCACCACACCAGAAGCCAAACATTAACTTAAGTAAAAGTGGAATGAAAATTTAGTGTATGTAGTACAGAAAATGAAGTGAATGAATATATCAAAAGAAAATGTAATAAAAAAAGGGAAAGAAAATAAAATGAGTGAAAAACACAGGACATAGAACAGAGAGAAAAAACACTAATGAACTGAGGAAATGAACTGAGGAAATGAACTGAGGGGATGTACAGAGTTGCACAGATAAAGATTCAAGAATAGAACCATTCACAGAATGAACATACAGGCCAGAACAATGTGCAAAGTGAACATGGAGGTTAGACTATTCACACTATGAGCCTACAGATTAGAACTATTCAAACTATGAGCCTACAGATTAGAACTATTCAAACTATGAGCCTACAGATTAGAACTATTCAAACTATGAGCCTACAGATTAGAACTATTCAAACTATGAGCCTACAGATTAGAACTATTCAAACTATGAGCCTACAGATTAGAACTATTCAAACTATGAGCCTACAGATTAGAACTATTCAAACTATGAGCATACAGATTAGAACTATTCAAACTATGAGCCTACAGATTAGAACTATTCAAACTATGAGCCTACAGATTAGAACTATTCAAACTATGAGCATACAGATTAGAACTATTCAAACTATGAGCCTACAGATTAGAACTATTCAAACTATGAGCCTACAGATTAGAACTATTCAAACTATGAGCCTACAGATTAGAACTATTCAAACTATGAGCCTACAGATTAGAACTATTCAAACTATGAGCCTACAGATTAGAACTATTCAAACTATGAGCATACAGATTAGAACTATTCAAACTATGAGCCTACAGATTAGAACTATTCAAACTATGAGCCTACAGATTAGAACTATTCAAACTATGAGCCTACAGATTAGAACTATTCAAACTATGAGCCTACAGATTAGAACTATTCAAACTATGAGCCTACAGATTAGAACTATTCAAACTATGAGCCTACAGATTAGAACTATTCAAACTATGAGCCTACAGATTAGAACTATTCAAACTATGAGCCTACAGATTAGAACTATTCAAACTATGAGCATACAGATTAGAACTATTCAAACTATGAGCCTACAGATTAGAACTATTCAAACTATGAGCCTACAGATTAGAACTATTCAAACTATGAGCCTACAGATTAGAACTATTCAAACTATGAGCCTACAGATTAGAACTATTCAAACTATGAGCCTACAGATTAGAACTATTCAAACTATGAGCATACAGATTAGAACTATTCAAACTATGAGCCTACAGATTAGAACTATTCAAACTATGAGCCTACAGATTAGAACTATTCAAACTATGAGCATACAGATTAGAACTATTCAAACTATGAGCATACAGATTGGAACTATTCAAACTATGAGCCTACAGATTGGAACTATTCAAACTATGAGCCTACAGATTGGAACTATTCAAACTATGAGCATACAGATTGGAACTATTCAAACTATGAGCCTACAGATTGGAACTATTCAAACTATGAGCATACAGATTGGAACTATTCAAACTATGAGCCTACAGATTGGAACTATTCAAACTATGAGCCTACAGATTGGAACTATTCACACTATGAGCATACAGATTGGAACTATTCAAACTATGAGCATACAGATTGGAACTATTCACACTATGAGCATACAGATTGGAACTATTCAAACTATGAGCATACAGATTGGAACTATTCACACTATGAGCATACAGATTGGAACTATTCAAACTATGAGCATACAGATTGGAACTATTCACACTATGAGCATACAGATTGGAACTATTCAAACTATGAGCATACAGATTGGAACTATTCACACTATGAGCATACAGATCGGAACTATTCAAACTATAAAAATTAACAAAGAGACAAGAAAAATTAACAAAACAAGTATACAGACCAGAACAAACCACAGACTGGACATAAAAATCAGAACAATTAACAAAATGAGTATGCAGATTAGAACAATTCACAGAATGAACATAAAGACCAGACCATATTCACAAAGCAGACACAAAAGATCTAAGCAATTAGCTGCTTGTTGTGTGCAGGAAGGAAAACACTAAATTTGTTATTATAAACACTCGGAAAATGTGCTTCCAAAGCAAGCATAAAGTTTTAAAATGTTGTGAAATACATATCACTAAATATTTTTTTTTCAAAAAGGATGTCACATCAAATAATGAACATTTAGTAAATATTTAAAGAAATATAAACAAGCAGGAGCCAAGCAAAGAAACAAATTGATCTGGCTCATTTGTGAGTCATAAATGCAATACTTTATCACACATACAAAAAACAGAAAAGGAAAAAAGAGTTTAATTAGCTGAGAAAAAAAAAAGATTGTTAATGCAAATTAAATGTGGAAGACACTTTTGTATTAATACTGTGCTTCCTTCACAAACAATTTTGGTCATTAACATACCTTCTTTTACATAGCTACTATGCCTATGCACAGTAAAAGAAAATTCTGAGCCATAAAGCAAAAAATAAAAAATAATCATAAACCTTAAGGTTTCAAGCTTTGTTTCAATGCCCCTAGCAAAATCCACATCATAAGTAATCAGGTTTTCAAAACACATGGTAAGACTTAAATGATGTATACTTTTTGCTCTTAGATAAAAATGCCTTAACACTTATCCATATAATTAGTACTAAAGTATTTGAAGTGGTAAGCCATAACTGGTGTGTTTCAATTTGCTCTGGAATGAAATTATCTCAACACATCCAAACAATTAGTGACAAAATATTTGAAAAGATAAGCCATAACAGATGTGTTTAAAATTTGCTCTTTAAAAAAAAATAGGCCAATACTTTTCTCATTTTTAACATGTGTTTGCATCATCACAATTAGAAAAATCTCAAATAAATAAAAATAGTGAGAAAAAAAAATACAGAAATACTGAAAACCAAAACAGAACATGATTTGTCATATCTAGGGCTATTGTGCAGAGAAACCAGCAGAAAACTATAAAGCTACATCACAATGCACCCAAACACACACCAGTTAAATATGGCAAGCTTTACTAACCCCAAATAAATCTGTATCTAGCAAGGGGATCGGAAGGCCAGGTATATCCTGAAGTTGATACACAAGTTTAACAGTCAAAAGACCTAACAAAACCATACTGCAATAATAGTATTCTAAACAGCAGCTACAAACATATCAAAGAACCTTTAAAAATGTATTAATTAAAATTGTGTGGTTTCATTTGAGGGTAAAAAATTCTTGCCGGTCACTAATTTATTACAAGTTTGTTTTCTTGCTCTGATTTGTGAAGAAATAGAAGCAAAAAATAAAATACACAGACTATGCTGCCCACAAGAAAATTGCATTTAGACTGCATCAACATTATTAAAGAAAAACAAATTGTTGTCTCTATCCCTAAAGACAGACTATACCAATCCCTTAATTTGCAGATAGAAACATATAATCTCAATAACAGGATATATATAGAGGAAGTTATATCATAACTACGCTAGTACTTTAGTAGGGAAACATCATCAGTTCCCAGTAGTTACATAGATGTACATAATCCTCCCTATTTGAATAGTAACTTAAGAGAGAGAGGCACATTAACATTTCTAATCAAGATATTACAGAGAAACACAAAATCATCTCTATCTTATAGTTTTAGAGAAACAGTATCATCTTTATCCCAGTTGCTACATAGAGAACTACAACATACCTGATGTAAGGCGGGGGCTAAAACAGGAACTAAAAAACCAGAGTAAATAAAGTGGATTAGCTGGTCTCTCACTAGTGGGTGCGCTATCTGTGGACACAAAGTGTAATATTTAATTAATAATCAAACCATCGGTTTTTTTTTTAAATTGAGAAAAAATTGCATTTTTGTTTTACTTTTCAATGTTAAATTTAAAATCTTAAAAAAAAAAGCTTCATTTGAAAGGTAAAAAGAATACCTATCTTGAATGAAAATTAAATAACATCAATAAAAAGAATGCTACTCTTAAGATTAATTTTAGAGTTGATGAAAACTTTGCAGGTCAAATATGACCACCTTGTGATGTTAAATTAAAAACTGTACCTGCACAACAGCATTGGAAAACTGTAAAGAATTTAGGAACATCTGCAAGTCAGGGATCCTGACACAATCCTCACGTGTTATAGTGTACCAGTCATCTGAGGGAGGGTTGATTCTTCTGGGCAGTGAGGAATACAGACCACTGAGGCCAGTTGCCAATACCTGGTGGCAGAAGAACAGATGTTTTTTAAAGGTTATCTTCAAAAACTAAGCATGTAGAATCCATATTGTAGTGAAAAGCACCATTGTGATTTTACGGTTTAAGATAGTGCAACAAACCAAAGAGCTGCAAGTGTGACTGGAGATGTCAGGAATTGGATCAGTTTACCACTAACAGGCATCCTTTAGCAGTACATTACAATGAGCTTGGATGATGGTGGCTGTACCATTATAGTTTATTTAAACTTGGGAAATAATGATGTAAATAATGTTGTAAATGACAATTATCTGTAGATTATTCAGTCAAAAAGAAACAACATTAAAGAGATGATTGTGAATGAAAAGTATTACACAGATATGCATGTAAATCAGGAGTACGAAAATTCACATGACTGCTTATATCTGCTTTTATTTACTCAACTCATGCCAGGTACCCATCATAGCTGGGTGTATTAAGGGATGTTCGACAGACCAAGCCTGAAACAGAACTCTATGCTCAGCACAATCCACACTGTCCCTTAGAGGCTCAAACTGTTCAGGTTTTAAAATGGTAAATATAACTGAACTTCAGTACTACTTCTATTTAATGGGGAGGACACTTACCGGACAAAAGTCAGAGTTGTTGGCGATGTATTGACCTATGTGGGGATGCCTTGCTGACAACGTCATAATGAGGAGCAGAGCATCCCTGGCCCGCTGTCCTACTGATCCCTCCCGATGGATGTACGGTATTAAAAGAGAGAAAATCAGGAACCTTGCTGGCCCATGGTCTGTATCTGTACTGTTGAGTTGAAAAAAATGTTTCTATGTTAAGTTTTTAGAATAACACATTGCAGCAAGCTTTGATGCAGCTAGTCCACGGGATATTCCTGCGTCTAGTTTCTCATAGTAAGTAAAGAATCCTCTTTAGACCTAGCTATCTATTGGGCAAATGAAGTAGAGTTCAAATGTTTCGTGACCTTGGCATATGAAGGGAAGGTGCCGTCAGCACTTTATCCAGTCGCCTTTACTTTCCCTAACGTGATTTAGATACTCATCACAGCTGGATAAGCAGCTTAGCACTCTACGTACGCTTGAGCCTTGCTGTCCCACGTTAAGTTTTATTGCTCAACTACAAAGTTCTATAACTTTTAAAGGTTACAACAAACAACAGTTATTAAAACATTGGAAAGACATGATTAAGATTATTATTGCTACTATCACTCCCCTCATCTTGAACCTTATACTTATAGCCATACCTATAAGAAAAACACAATACTATTTTTATTTTCCTGCCTGTTTTCTACAAACTCCTAAAAATCTTACCTGAAAAAACTCTCCAGTATAAGAGCTTGCTGAGAAATGCATATACATATCTGATGAAGGACCAGGACCAACTTGAACTCTAGCTCACCATTACTGATTTCTGAAATATTTTGAAATAGTTCTTAAAATTGTGATACTACAATTCAAATTTTTAAAAATGTACTTATCATAATTGTTATAAATATTTGTTCATGTCCAATTACCCATCCTACATTAATGGGGGCTTTTCCAGGTATCAAAGTTTCATTAAACTGCCATGCCATCTGAGTTGGCTAAATCAGAAACACTACAAAATGTATAATAACTAGTTACAATTTTATATACTTAAGTATAGTTTTGAGTTAACATTATTATTTGGGTTTTTTTTATGTTGACGGGTTGTAACCGTAAAACAGTAATTTTATGTTTTCAGTAAAAACTCATCGTTTAAATTTAGCTATCAATAAACAAAAATGATTTTTTCATAAATATGGCAGCTATGATGATGGAGCTAAAACTAGTTTTTAGTTTTGAAATGCCAAAACAATTAATCAGATCTTCTCGAAGTCACAGAAAAGCTAGGGATTTTTCTTAAGAATCAGTTAACAATGTTTTATGAGCTGGTACACAAAATAGCTCAATACCTTGTGAGTCAGCCACATCCATAAGCAGCCTAAGTAACGGCTTGATCACAGGTTTATGTACCAGTAAAAGCTGCTTTGATTGGCTAATGATGAGCTCAAAAAGTCGAAGTTGTTGCAATCGTAATCGCTCATGAATTGATACGTTAATAGTGCACCAGGAGCAAAATATTTCAAAAAGATCTGAAGCTAGCACCCATTTCAGGATAGGACCTGTTTAAAAATAAAAGTAGTCTGATATAATGAAAATAATAACAAATTAGAATAGTTAAAAACTTTGAATTAGTAGACAAAAGTGTATTCTAATTATATTAAACCTACCTGGCAAGCCCCCATCATCATCTTCATTAACTAGAAGTGTGACCATATGTTCCAAATTACTCAAAACTGTCTCAACACCATCTACAGTTGCTTGGCCAGGGGAGAGTTTGGACTTCTTATCTTGATAGTTTATAACAGCGCAAGCCTGCAAACAAATAAATTAAAACATAATAGAAATGTTATTGGATAGCAATATATAAGTGTATATAGCAAATAGCAAATCTAATATACTTTTGGAAAAACATACTTTGGTGACATCATGAAAATTGCATTATATTATATTATTTAATCTTTTATTTTTAATTATACTACTGTATGGTAGCAAACAAATAGCTTGAGGTAAGAATTAACAATACTTTCAAAGGTTTTAATATTGGGTTTAAAGAGCTAGAGATAAATATCACTTCCCAAGAACAAGACTATTCTAACTTTGTTCATTGCATTTTTTACATCATTTTTTTTCTAAATCCACTGAAGTAAAATGGTCAATAAATTTGTTGATATATCTTTACCCTTGTTACACAGCAATTTCATTTCACAAAGTGATTAATATTAGCATGTTAAGGAGAACAAAAGCTTCATTGTGAACAATTTTTTTTTTAAATGTAGTTAGAATATTCTAGTTTATATGTCAGCATTTTACACTTGATCTGAAAAGTATTTTAAGATGATAACAAATAACTTTTAAAATTGTCAACTTTACTTGTTTCCAGTGGTTCTGAAATACTTCAAGACATGTGTTGGGATCAGTGTCTGAACGTTGTGTTGAGGACTCAGGTGACTTGCGTTCACCCGACCGTTTAAACCAACTCATTCTCTTGGTCTGATTTTAAACAACCACTGAAGATGCTTTCCTTCAATAATTTGTGTCATCTTAAGGTTCAGCTACATCTTTTCTGAAATGGAAAATTTCTATCAAGCTTGAATTAAATTAAGTAGGACTATTAAGAAAAATGTGGATACATTTTTACATAGTAAAAACTTAATTACAAAAGTAGCAGTAGTAGTCCATAGCAGTGGCAAACAGATAAAACATCAAAAAACCTAAGGAAGAAATTTTAAGGCCACATTTGCATGAACCGTGAGTTCTCCAAATTGTTCTTCAGATCAAACGCAATCTCAAAATAGGCATTAGGGCTGCCTGATTTTTTTCGTCTTAGCAGTTCAATGTTGAATTAAAGTATTATTTTAAAGCAAAAGGTAGGCACAGTTTAAAAAAAAAAGAAAAGTATAGAATCTAGATTGTAGATGATCAACTTTTCTTACTGTATGCCTAAAATAGATAAATCTATAGAATCTAGTATGAAATATGGGTCTATCATAATTCCAAACATAATTTATAAGGCCTAATTATAAAGAAGGCCTAAATATTAGTATTAGAACCTTTCTATAGGCTACTATTAATACTAAAGTAGATTATCTAGCACTAGATCTAAATTAGAGTTTATTTGTTACGTTTGGAATATTGAATAGTATTTATCATGTCTTCTTTTAGAATAATGTGTCCTACAGAGTTAAAAAAATACTCGTAAATGGCAAGCATTCTGCGAAGTCTCTGTGAAATTTAAATCTAGATCTAGTTAAGAAAGTTAATATTAGTCTGTTAGAATTAGATCTAGAACTCTAGATCTAGAATAATTTTATTTGATCCGAATCTAGATTTGAATTTAGAAGTAGATCTAGAATTCTAGACCTATACCAAACTACAAAGTGGTAAAACTCCATTTTAGCGTATTTTATTCCCCGCTTCACGTTCACCTCCAGTTCCGAGTATTATAAACACAACCAAAACACAAAAATGTTAGGAAAACTAAAACACTAGGCCTATTTCTTTATGCATTTTTGTTACAGTTTTTGATAATTTAATTTTGTCAAAACTTGAGAAAAATCCGAATTTGGAATATTGATTGTGCACTATTTAGATCTAGATATCTAGATTTAGCTTTTTTTTCTCTTGAAAATATGTTTGAGTCAGTTAAGATTTCATGGCATTCGGTAAAGTTAAGTTTGTATTGTAAAAAGTATTGCACGCCTGATACTATAAATAAACTTATATGATCTCACAATGATCCTAAGCTTTGACGTATCATGTATGCTGATAATTATTGTATTAACTCAAGTTAATGTGTACTCACGATGAACCCTTTACCATGTAGGGATTTTTCCCTATGACGATCAGATGCTATTACTATTTAAAATTAAATTGGAGCTGTAGGCCTTTATTTAAATTATTATTTATATATATTTATATGGTCTTTTTTTAGGCCTAACTTTTCTAATTACTAATTAAAACACACATTCATAAAAACATAAGCAGTAAGCAGATCTAGATCTATCTAGGCCCTATACGTCTAACTAAATCTATCGTCTAATCCTAGTTTTTTCCTAACATTTTTTTAGTGTGTTTTGGTTGTGTTTATATTTTTTTTAGTTTATAAATAATAAAATAGCTCAACCGGAGCCTCCGGCGGAGGTGAACGACAGAACGTGAAGTGGGGAATAAAATACGCTAAAATGGAGTTTTACCCCAAGCTTAAACTTTAATAACTTTAAAAAAAAAAAGTCCTAAATCTAGAATATAGATCTATATCTAAGTAAGGCCATAGATACTTTTAGATAGACTCTAGGCCTATCATTTTTCTTTTTTTTTTAGATGGGGGACTGACTGATGTCAGATGGTGACACTGACTGTCACAGCTCAACACATGCATTTACCAAAGCCCAACAGCAGAAAATACTATACTTTTGTAGTAAAATGTTATTAAGGTCGATAAATATTAAATTCAAATAGATCTATATCTAAATAGATCTAGATCTAGATTTAGTACATAATTTCTTTACGTACAAAAATAAATACAGGATAATCTAGGCGGAAAGGGACAGTGTTGATAATTCGCCTGCAACAGGATATGCACTGCAGGGTCAAGGTTATTAACAATTTAAAAAATTGTACTGCTAAACGAACGAAACTAATTTAATGTATTTTAATTATCTTTCGACATCTCAAATTTGCAAGCAGTGAGATTTTTCTTCTTAAACTGCGAAACTACCTGGCATTATGTTGCCTTGACAGAGTGATTGACAATGCGTAAAATGAGCCGCTTCGCATATCATTTAAAAAAACAAAGCCTATTTTATTTTAATTTTTAATCCATTAGACTTAATGTAAAATTTGATGAATATTTCATTTAGGCCTATCATTTTAGTTAGTCTTAAAGAGAACTATTTTAACATAGCTTAAGCTGCGACAAAACCTTAAACAATTCACTAAAGTATTGATATTTAAAATAAAAAATAAAAAACAGGCTGGATTTTAACTTGGTTGGGTTATTTACCCCCACATATAAACAAATAGGCATAGGGCATAGATATAACTTAAGTTTGTCCATAGGGGGAGCTTTAAAATGTGTGAAGAAATTTTTTTAAAGTTATGTTAGAAACTGAATTTTTAGTCGTTAATTTGTGGGTTTTTTAAAGTGTTTACTAAATTAATGTAATATAAATCAACAAATATAGGCCTACTCATTGATGCTGGATGAACTGTAATACTGTAAGGTACACATTAGTGCTGGGTAACTGACAGGTACCCATTGGAGCTGGTTGAACTCAGGGACCCATTAGAAATTGTTGAACTCAGATACCCATTAGAGCAGGGTGAACTCGGGGACCCATTAGAGCTGGATGAACTGCCAGGTACCCACTAGAGCTCGTTGAACTCGGGTACCCATTAGAGCTGGATGAACTCAGGTACTCATTAGAGCTAGTTGGACTCAGGTCCCCATTAGAGCTGGGTTAATTGCCAGGTATCCATTAAAGCTGGGTAAACTCAGGGGTACCCATTAGAACGGAGGGGACTTAGGAACATCCAAGGGGTCAAAAAAACATTACAGCTGGATTGACTAAGGACGTTCTCAGTTCATAGTGCATTCCTCCTCACCCCCCCCCCTCAGACGAAGTGAAATAATATATAATTTGTTTAGAAAATATATACTTTCACCAGCGTTCCTCCAACACACCCCACCCCCAAAGTTTTAAGTGTCTGGAAAAAAATGGTAGGGGTCAGATAAACTGGTTAGACCGTGGACGTCCTACGGGCCACGTACCCGATTGAGATGTGGACTGAGGACAGTGGCATCGCTAGGTCGGGCGTCACCCGGTGCGGCACTTCGTGGTGTCACCCCCCCCCAGATATATATATATATATATATATATAAATATATATATATATATATATATATATATATATATATATAATGTGTGTGTGTGTGTGTGTTTGTATGTCGGCCTACAGACTTAATAGTAACGATGTTTATCCATAATAATGCAGTTTGATGTTGCATTGTTTTCTTTATATTTAGCACATTTACGTCATGGGGTCACCTCAACATTGTTGTAATAATTTTCGACAATCGATTTGTACTTAAAAGACTATTTACCTTTCAATAATCATTAATGGAAATTGCAAAAAGGCATATTTCTTCTGTACATTTTGCAATTTTTTGCCTTGGTGTCACCCCTAAAATGATGTCATCCGATGCGGTTCGCACCCCCCGCCCTCGCTAGTCCTCTGCAGGGACATTATAGAGACTCGAACCCTTTATATTTGGTTCAGCAATCGCGCTAACATACTAGAGTCTGAAATACATGTTGGTACAACAGAGGCGTAGCGACCCTTCCCGGCGCCCGGGGACAAACTTTTTTATTTGCACCCCCCCCCTCAAACTTTCTATTTGCAGCCCCCCTCAACCTTTCAATTTATTTTTCCAAACCCATT
>NW_026733718.1:0-100000 GCF_028476545.2 Physella acuta | reverse complement strand
CCCCCTCAAAAAAAATAATGCACTCCAAAATTCAATTTACAGAATAAACTGGTCAACGGAATTTACTCGAAATTTGACAGAAGGAAGAGAATTCGATCTTTTACTTACATGTGAAATTTCATTTATCTATCTGAAATAGTACTGAAGTTGTTGGCTTTTGAAAAATTGAAAGTAGAAAAAGTTCCACTTACGGTTATCGGAAATCGCTGAGAAGTTGATACAGATCTACGAATTTGATATTACTTATATATGAAATTACCTAGTTGTAACGGTACTCAAGTTATCGTGTTTACAGACACACACACACGGACAAGATTGCAAAACAAAGTCTTTCCGACTCAGGGTGGTGTAAAACGTTGATAAAAAGTTTTTTGCAGCATTACAATAATTTCTCCATACTTCGTATATACGAGAAAGTTAAAAGGAGAGGGGGGGGGGGGGGGGGGCTAATCAGTATGTCACCAACTTCTCGTTCTCGTACTAGCCAGCTATTATTTTTCCAACCAAATAAAAATATTTTTTATTAAATCGGTAACAAAAAATTTACTTCCACTATTCTTAAGTTATTCAAAATTGTAAACAATGAAAATGATAGACTACAAGATGTAGATAAGGGGTCACCCATTTATGACGTCCACAAAAATTTGAAATTTTAGAGCCCCCACCCTCACACTATTCAATTTTTTCAGTGGTCATAAACTAATATCTTATACAAGCCTACGAAAACACAATACCTACATTTAACCTAAATAATTACTAATTTCTAACACTTATAAATTTGAACACATCTGATGTTACAATACAAGATTCAGAACCTACTTCTAACTAAACATGCATATTTTTCAAAAAGTTTACGATCGGATACAGAAGAATATCAACGAACTAAAATATTGAAAACACTGTGAGCTACAATACAATGGATAACAATAGATATCAAATGGTACCTACATCTAAAAGGTAGTTAAATAAAAATAATAAAGGCCTACTTACGTGTCAAGACGACCGGTGACTGGGCACTGAAAGAGCTTATGGCCAGGTTTACTTGGCGAGATATGTGTACGCTGAGAGGTCTCCTGTTTTTTAAACCAGTCGATATTATAACATCAAATAACTGAATTTTTAATTGATTTTTAATATTATAATTTACTTAGTGCTTTAAAATATATTTAATGAAATCCTATTGGTTCAATTTTTAAGCACTGACAGGAAGCACGTGGTAAGTCAAACAGCAGATTATTTCGTTATAATTGTCCAGGTTTTTTTTTTTAAACTGGATTTTAGATTGGTCAGTTTTAGCGAATTCAGTTTTTATTTCCGTCTGGTCACTAAGCCAATCCGTGTGCAGACGCATGGTTTCCACTACGTCACATATACGAACACGATCTCAACATATCGTTGAAAGCTGTCTCCAGTGTCAATTACTGAAACTTATCACCACCTTGGTTACGTAGGTTAGTAGAAATCTTTGTATCTTACAATTTTAATAATTTTTAATGTACAAGTTGATATATTTTTAGGCTATTTACAATTACACCAGAAATTGTATTTCTGACTTATTAGGCCTAATGTGTGTGTAGGTTTACTTCGTAACATTTTTAAAAATTAAGTAGCGTACTCTAGATTTAATTTGTCTAAAACCAGTTCAGTGGTAATCAAGCTGCGATTCATGTCACTTTAAGAAAGGTATAGACTTACGGTGTAAGAACCAACTTAATATACGTTAATTATTTTATGATCCAATGATTTGGCCATGGGCGATGGTAGCCACGGCCGCTATTCATACACGGCATTAATGAAATTAATGGTGAGAGTCTAGATTGGATAGAAGAGAAAGACCTTGATGTAAAGGGAATTCCCATTCCATACGGGGAAAAAATCATTTCCGTCCCTGTGTATTCAATTAAGGAACATTTTAGTTCTCCATGGGAAAATTAATAAGTTTAAATATCACAACTTTTTATTATGGATTGTCATATTATTACTGGCGTTAGTATTTTTTTTTAATACTTCGGTTAATGATCTTGTTAAAATTTAGAAATATGAATGTACTTGCCGGCCAGGCCCTGCACTGACCTCTCTGAAAAACCTACCTGTAAAAGATCATGACTTGTGTGTATTTAGTAATCAGCATATATACCCAACATTGTTCGGGTTTAGGAAATATATTACTTTTCGAATTAACCCTAACCACAACCAACCAAAACCAAACACACAAGAATGCAAATATACGCAAACAAAAACCTAACCACGTACGCAAACACAAAGAAAACATAAACACAAACAACAACAAAACAAACGCAAGAAAATACAAGCGAAAAACACGAACCCAACCTCAAACCCAAAGCAAACAAAAAACAAATACAAATAGAAACCTAAATGCAAACAATAGCTCAAAATAATGCAAATAAACGCGAACATAAACACACACTTGAATGCAAAGCATACTGCTCATAGTCCAGCCCGGGGCGCCAAATCACACAATGCTGGGGTGGAGGCGGAATCGCCTGATTCAACTTAGTAAACGACTATAGAGTCCTTGCAAACACGTGACCTAAATCACGTGATACCTGCGTCCGCCGCCATAATGGTGTACACCAGACGTAAACACAATCAGCTGTTCACCAGCGCTGAACGCGTTCACTGTATGTAAAGAACCGCCCCCGCGAAAAAGGAAAAATACGTTAAAAAAACTCGAAATCTTTGAAATTGAAGATCCTCATACTGTTTTTGACAGTTTCGTGGATAATATTAATATGTGGCCGAAATTTCTAAATAAATATTCTGTTATTCACCTCCGTGATACCCTCAGGGCCCAGCAGGGAGAACAAAAGGGAAAGTCCCACTGCTCTCCCCTCAACATTTCTCACCTCGATGTCATGTTATGTCATTTATAGCACACACGGCTTATCAGGGGAAAGCATTAAGAATCTTAACACTGGACAGCCACACACTAGTATACTAGCTACACACTAGGTGCCTACTGTAAACTACTAGACTGTAGGCCTTATGTAGACCTGCAATTGTATCAATTGTAGACTGGGTCCATTGTTATTCTAAACCATCTCCGTCTTATAATGTTTCTAGCTTGATTTGTTTCTATTATAAACAGTGGATTAAAAAAAATTAGCCTAATCATTAACCAAATAATAATAATGTGGTTATTTGTTGTTGGCTGGTATGATCTAGATTATACTACTAGGCTACATAAACTTAATAGACTAATTACTAGATATGCATTTTAATTTAATTAAACTCAGTCCAGTATCAGATACATATTGCTGAAAAAAGACACAAAGTAGGTAGGCCTTAGTAATTTATTAAAGACTTCTACTACAATAATATCAATTACATGCTTGTATACAATTTTTAAAATTTAATTTAAGTAGCAGATTTTAGATCTACATCAGTGTAACGTTAACCTTTCTATCAGCCAAATAGAAGGAGAACGTCCCCGGATTCTTTTTTCGGGGTCATATGCAAATGCCTTACGGCCTAAGTGGATGAACACTTAACACAACGACCACTAGGGCTCGAAATCAATGTCTAGGGAAGCTAGTGATACTATTGTAATTAACACTCATCCAATCTACATACGACCTTTTAATCAGCGAACTCAGTTGTAGCAGAACACAAAGATGAACTAGATAAAATATTTAATGTATAAAATATCAAAAACCCAACTTACAAAATGCAGGAAATAACACTATCACAGATTTCTACACTGTCTAAAAAACAGCTACAGGCCACACAACACTGCTGTAGCTTCCAGAATTACTTAGCGACAAGTAATATTAAACTAGAAGACTAAATCAACTGAAGAAAGCAAGGCACACACAGGTCTTAAGTACTCTCACTTTCAAATGGTCAGAGTCTATAGCCGGACAATATGGACAGCTGCCTGAACAAGGTAAAACGGCCTCGTAGACTGCCAGGTCAAGAAAAACTGCCTCGTGTTGCGAGTGTGCAGTGCAATTAAAGACTTCTGTGACAGGGGAGGTTATCCTCAACTCATGTCGCCATTGGTTGGGATAATCATCTGATCAGAATCATTCAATCAGATTTTAATGGAAAATTTCTATGTCTCAAACACCTTAATAAGTCAGTGGAAAAACCCCAGGTGTTACACCATCATTCCATATAAGGAATTATACAATGTCAAAATAAAAATGACTCGACCTAAGTAGGTCACATCCCCTCCCTTTTTGGAAGTGACAGATAGGTTCCACAAAAACATCCATAAGGAACCAATCTGGCAATGAAATAACAAAAATGTTTTACAAATGTAGGCAATCAAAATCATAATACCAGATGAAAATATCCCTGAACATAAAAGGGAAGTAACTCCAACTTTTACAATGGGTGAAAGGGGAGTAACCCTTCAAAAAGTAATTATACATCAAAATCCCTCAAAAAAGGGTATTACAATATTTCCATGTGGATATTAAAAGTGGTAAACCCGCCAGGGTATGACCTTTATTTCAATGACTAGCTACAATATCAATTGAGTCATATGAGACATATTATTATAAAAGATTACATATAATCAAAAACCACCTTTAATTAAGGTTCACCTGAAAATAAACAAAATATTCAACAGGATTGGAATTTTGAAAAATTCTAACTCACACCACTCATTTTCATATGAGTGACACTCAAACAAAACCTGTTTATGGTCCTAATGAACCACAAAGCAGGTCACATGATCAATGTGTACAACAAGATTTTACATCCTTGACAAACAATCAGCCACAACATTATCACTACCCTTAATGTGTGAAATTTCCAGATTAAAATTTTGGAAATATAAGCACCATCTTAATATTCTTTGATTTGTCTGTCCTAACTTAGAGGTAAATTTCAGGGGATCATGGTCAGAAAACACTCTGACTGGGTTGGTTGAAGAAGAGACATAGACTTCAAAATGTTGTAATGATAAAACCAAAGCTAAAGCTTCTTTTTCAATAGTAGAATAATTCTTTTGGTTCTCATTTAACTTCCTGGAAAAAAAGGCAATGGGATGGTCAATTCCCATGTTGTCTTCTTGAAATAGGACTGAGCCAATGGCTAAGTTGCTAGCATCAATGGCAAGTTTAAAGGGCTTGCTAAAATTTGGTGCAGCCATAACAGGAGCATTTGATAGAAATGACTTAATGGTTAAAAAAAGCTTCTTGACATTTATTGGACCATTCAAATTCAGCACCCTTTTTCAATAATGCAGTAAGAGGTTCAGCAATAGCTGAAAAGTTTCGACAGAACCGCCTATAGTAACCAGCCATCCCAAGGAACTTTTTGATCTCTTTACAATTTTTGGGAGGTGGTAACCTTACAATAGCATCTACTTTAGCTTCAATGGGCCGAACTTGGTTCGTTCCCATTTGATAACCCAAATAGGTAATTGAAGCTTTACAGAACTTGCATAAAAGTGATTTCTGTAAAGCTTTACAGTAGAATTAACTTCCGACAATTTATGGCTTTTCTCTGTGGACAAACGCATAAGGTGCACATTCAAATTATCTAAAAAGGAAGAATTTACCAATTTTGGGGGTTTCAATTTATCATGTATCACATCATCAGAAACATTAGAACATACAGGTAAATTAATTTTAGCTGTGGATTGAAAATTGTTACAATTATCATAATATTTTTTCAGTGAGTTAACATGATACACTGTTTGTTTCTTTCTTCTGTCGGGCGTATTGACAACATAGTTCAAATCACTTAATTTTGAATGCACAGTGAAGGGTCCACAATATCTCAAGGATAACGCATTGTTCAGATTAGGTACTAGCACAAGAACTTTGTCGCCTGGATTGAATGTTCGTTTACAAGAACTCTTATCATACAGTCCTTTCATTCTCTTGGGCCTTTCTTAAGTTCTTGTGAGCCATTTCGCACACGGCTTTCAGTCGAACGTGAAAATCGTCGAAGTTTTCCACTGGATGATCACTGGTACCTGTCCAACGTTCGTGTATCAGCTTCAGGGGGCCACGGACAGAATGTCCAAACACAAGTTGAAAAGGCGAGTAGCCTAAAGAGTCCTGGACACAGTCCCTCGCGGCGAAAATAATCCAAGGAACAGACTCATCCCATTGGGTGTTACTATTAGCGAACGTTCTTAGCATGGTTTTGAGGGTTTGGTGGAACCTCTCAAGTACGCCTTGAGACTGAGGGTGGTAGGCTGAGCTGGTGATGTGGGTAACGCCTAGCTTGGCTAGCGCTTCCTGAAAATGGTGACTGGTGAAGTTGCTGCCTTGATCTGTTTGCACGATTCTAGGTAATCCAAAGGTAGTGAAGAACCGGGTCATGGCTCTGACTACAGTCTTTGCCTTAATGTTCCGTAAGGGAATCGCCTCGGGAAAACGGGTACTTGAACACATAAAGGTAAGTAGGTACTCGTTGCCCGCCTTGGTTTTAGGCAAGGGACCTACACAGTCCATGACGATTTTAGAAAAAGGTTCTTCTAATACAGGAATCGGACTCAAAGGGGCCTTAGGAATTGTCTGGTTTGGCTTTCCGGCCAACTGACAGTTCGTGCAACTTCTACAGTAACGCGACACATCTTTTCTCATTTTGGGCCAAAAGAACAGTTCTTTGATCTTCGCCGTCGTTTTAGTGACACCTGGGTGCGCTGACATTGGATGGTCATGTGCCAGCTTAAGTATTTCATGCCGATAAGGTGGAGGGACCCACAGCTGGTTTTTACCCAACCATGGTTCGGCTGGTGAGGCATTCACTGGTATAGCGCGACGAAAGAAGAGGCCGTTCTCGGAGAAATATTCTCCATCGTCAGATGATAGAGATTTTTCGACCGTTGCTCTGAGCTCCGCGTCGACTTGTTGAGCTTTAATGATGTCTTCCTGAGATATCCTCAGGGGTAAGCCCAGGCTTGTGTTTTCTGGAAGCATAGACTCCAGTTTGGGAGTCGAATTTCTTGACGATGATGGCGGGTGTGGTTCAGACGTTGTGTCAGCCAATTGTTTGGTCTGGCTTCTTGTCACCGCACATGCAGGATACAGTTCATTATCATTATCTGGAACTGTTGACAAAGGGTCTGAAACCGTACAGGGGTATACTTTGCTTCCCGCAAGGTCATTCCCTAGAAGTAGGTGTACTCCTGGGACAGGAATACTATCTATCACACCTAAAATGACCTCACCTTCGACGAGATGATGTTTCAGGGCAAACTTGTGTAGAGGGGCGACAGTAGATTTTGTCCCCACTCCCTGGATAATGGAAATCCTTCCGGTGTTCGTCTCTGGTGAAATGTCCATTGAACTTTTCAAAAGGAGTGATTGTGACGCTCCTGTGTCTCTTAGGACGGTGATATTCTTCTGAGACAACGGATCACCTGGTTTGCTAATGATGGCTTCGGCAATAAACGATGAAAAGTCAACTTTTCTCGATCTCTCGAGATCGGTAGACTCGGAAGAAACTGGATGGTGGCGAGAACAGTCAAAATGTGACTGCACATAATGTGTGGAGACTTGACTACCTTCTTGCGGACACTTAGGGTTAGAGTCCTTTTGAATTCTAGAGTTCATAGTTGAACTGGCTGCTTGAGGGGATAGAGCATAGTGCGCGGAAGTACGCACCACCTCTCTGTTATATTGACGACGTTTGTAACAGTCTTTGACAAGATGACCAGGCCTTTTGCAGAACTGGCATACTGCTCGACGATTGAGAGTTGATCTTGGTTTCTCTCTGGACTGTGATGCCTTCAAATGTTGGCCAACAGGATGATTGCTGCCAAAAAGGGGAAGCACGGGGTTGAGGCGGTTACCTGACACTGGTGGTTTCTTATGCACCAACATATATGTGTCAGCCGACTCAGCAGCCTTCTGGATGTCAGTTATCTTGTTATCCAGTATGTGTAGTCGTATCTCTTCAGGCAGGGACGATAGGAATTCTTCCCTTAGGATAAGTGACCTGAGTTTCTCAAACTCAGAAACTTCCTCAGAGTGTAGCCACCTTGAGAATATTTTCTCCTTTTCAAAGAGAAATTCCACATATGATTGTGTGGGTAACTTGCGGAGTGTTCGGAATTTTGTCCGATAGGCCTCGGGCGTCAGTGCGTAGGCCTTCAAAATGGCAGTCTTGACCAAACTATAGTTATTTTGAACGTCGTGAGAGAGTGCCTGGTATGTTTTTGCAGCTTTCCCAGTAAGGACAGAGCTCAATAAAGCAGTAATGGAAGTTTCGGGCCATTCACATGTCTTCGCTAAACTCTCAAACGAGTTAAAGAAAACGACCAAATCTGTTTCATCAAATTTAGGAACTAATTTCCCAAATTTGGCAATCACTTGCCCTACCGACAACTTTTTTGGATCTACCAGAGAAGTAACATCACTAACTTGACCAAACTCTAATTCCAACCTCCTCTTATCTAAAGCAATTTTAGCCTCTAACTCCTGTTTCTCTAGAGCACTTTTAGTTTCAAACTCCTTTTCTTTTAATAGAAGCTCCCTCTCTTCTATAGATTTCTCCTCGCGGAGCAACACACTAGCTAACAAACTTTCGTCAAATACTCCTTCATTAATGAAATGAACAACAATTTTATCTCTCAACACCTCTGACTTCTGCGTAACAGAATAATCCAATTTCAATTCCTTAACTACACTAACCAAAACTTTTCTACTCAACTTTTCTACATCTTCCACAGTGGGATTAGCCAAAAAAGACTCCATAACACTACTTGAAAATCACAACAAGCCTAGATCCTTTAAATTAACACACCGTGTTGGGCCGTGTACTCGACCTCTAAATGTAGGACGACACGTCTGCTTATTTGACCTAGATACTCTAGCCTGAGCGCGCGTTGTAAGAACACTGCGCTACTGGATATAAAAACAACTAAATCCAACTAACCTTAGTATTCAACTGATATAATCAACAACTGGAACGACAGATTAAATCTCGGCGAGACCCCACTTTGTAACGTTAACCTTTCTATCAGCCAAATAGAAGGAGAACGTCCCCGGATTCTTTTTTCGGGGTCATATGCAAATGCCTTACGGCCTAAGTGGATGAACACTTAACACAACGACCACTAGGGCTCGAAATCAATGTCTAGGGAAGCTAGTGATACTATTGTAATTAACACTCATCCAATCTACATACGACCTTTTAATCAGCGAACTCAGTTGTAGCAGAACACAAAGATGAACTAGATAAAATATTTAATGTATAAAATATCAAAAACCCAACTTACAAAATGCAGGAAATAACACTATCACAGATTTCTACACTGTCTAAAAAACAGCTACAGGCCACACAACACTGCTGTAGCTTCCAGAATTACTTAGCGACAAGTAATATTAAACTAGAAGACTAAATCAACTGAAGAAAGCAAGGCACACACAGGTCTTAAGTACTCTCACTTTCAAATGGTCAGAGTCTATAGCCGGACAATATGGACAGCTGCCTGAACAAGGTAAAACGGCCTCGTAGACTGCCAGGTCAAGAAAAACTGCCTCGTGTTGCGAGTGTGCAGTGCAATTAAAGACTTCTGTGACAGGGGAGGTTATCCTCAACTCATGTCGCCATTGGTTGGGATAATCATCTGATCAGAATCATTCAATCAGATTTTAATGGAAAATTTCTATGTCTCAAACACCTTAATAAGTCAGTGGAAAAACCCCAGGTGTTACACCATCATTCCATATAAGGAATTATACAATGTCAAAATAAAAATGACTCGACCTAAGTAGGTCACATCAGTATAGTCATACAATCTATTTCGATTTCAGAAAATTTCGTTTGCTAAAAAATGATTCGATTGTAGAGCGAGATTTTAGATCTTAGAGACAATTACATGCTTTATTAGGCCTACTATGACTACTTTTGATTTATTATGAGTGTATTTTGAATCGAATGTAGATCTAAATTTTGTAATTAAATTTAAGTAAAGAAGTAGATTCTAGATTCTATATCTACCCAGCGGAGCCAGTCACCCTAAATCCAGAATCTAGATCTGTGGTCCGAATTTTGTTTACGCCATGTTTAGAGCTAGATTCTAGATCTAGATATTAAAACACTATTATTAGGCCTACTATTAGATCTTATTATTCTTATTATTACTTTTGACTTTGTCTTTTACTATTAGTATTTGTGAAGGTCGAGCATATTTGTTTTATTAATCGTTATCTTTTATAATTAAAATGAAGTTTATTAATTTTACTGTCCTTACCTGAAACATAGTATCGAGAACTGCATTTGATCAGATTCGTCTACTTAAACTCTAAACGCAAACAGTATTACTAACAGTATTTTTATTTAGAAACGTTGGCCACATATTTATATTATCTACGAAACAGTATAAGGCTCTTCAATTCCTAAGAGTTCATGTTTTTTAACGTATTTTTCCTTTTCCGCGGGTGCGGTTCTTTACATACGCGTCCAGCGCTGGTGAACAGCTGATTGTGTTTACGTCTGGTGTACACCACCGTGGCGGCGGACGTAGGTATCACGAACGGACGTGACGTCATATGAAAGGACTCTATAGTACCCCAACTTTTCTTAGTCCTATGCGCTCACTTAAATGAACGTAGCCGACATAGCGAACACGGGAAGGCACCAAATAGCTTCCTGTCAGGGGCGTCGGAGGACTCCCGGATTCGATTCAGTTAAAGACTATAGTAACCTTTCTTATTCATAGTCTAGTGCACTGTTTAAATCGAAATTATGCAGGATAGCCTGGGGCGCCGGTGGTCGCGGCTGATTCAATTTAGTGAATGACTATAATACCCCAAGGTTATCCGCAAACGAAAGACGAATGAAAACATAGAGGACATTTAGGAGCTGGCTTCTAAACTGTTATTGATTAAACTGATGGTAACTTTGAAGCTATAGAACATAACCATAGCTCTTAAAATATATTGTTTCTTTCATCATGTCTTTGCAATCTAGAACATAGGCTCCCAAACTGGGGGGTAGCCAAATGGTAAAAACATTTAGAAAAATATCTGATATTCAGCTTTTCTAACATCACTGAAAATTGAATAGATAATAAACAGTGTACTGTGCCAAAGTTGTTCTGAGTCATGAGTCTGTGAAAACTTCAAAACGTCATTTTGAGACGAGTCATTCGAAACACACCAAAAAGATATGGAGTTCTTTCGTCGGCATGAAGTTAGAGGCAAACGTCAGACACTTGATTGAAAAAGAAGTTTTTACCAAGGAAACTCAGCATTAGTGTCAAGCAAAAAACCTTTCAAAGTATAGGAGAAAATCTCATCAAACCCTGCATGCTGAAGATGATAAAATTAATTCTTGGGTGTTCCAGTGCAGTAAAGATGCAATAATACTATTCCGCGGCTTATAACAGACATTTCCTTGGATGGTTAAAGATCAAATTTTGAATGAAATCAAGCTTTCACCATTGTTTGATTTTCAAGTTGACAATTCAACAGACGTTAGGTCGTGTTAGCAGTTGCTTGTCTTTGTGAAATATATTCATTCAGATGTTAGCAAAGAAGAGCTGATGTTTTGTGAAGATAGCATGGAGAAAATAAATATGTTTTTTGAAACGATAATTAAAATGGGAAAACGGCTGTAGGTTGTACGGATGGTGCGTAATGTTTGGGTCAAAATCGGGCTTTCAGAAAAAAGTAAAAGCTTTAGCTCCCTAATGAAGTGGAATCCACTGCATGATTCACCGGTATGCTTTCGCCAGCAAGACTTTTCCGACTCCACTACTAATAAAAGTCGTAAATTATATTAAATCTGGTGCCCTAAACACCCGTCTGTTTCAAGAACTGTGGAAAGACATGAATATTGTTCAAGAGGTTCTACAGAACAGTACGCTGGCAGTCAATAAAAAATGTGAATCTTGTTTTTGAATTGAAAAATAAAAATCAATTTGTTCTTGGTAGTGCAATGGAAACAACAGCTTTTGGTATACTTTAACGACTAAGAGTGGTTGGAGAGAGTATCAAACCTGACAGCTATATTCGAACATGCACGTAAACTTAACCTGAAAATGAACGAATACTATCTCTTTTCATGATAATCTCTTGGCATTTTTACTTTCTCGTATATACGAAGTATAGAGAAAGTCTTGTAATCGTGCAAAAAAAACGAGATTTTTATAAATCTCGACGTTTTACACCTCACTGTTTTGGAAAAACATAATTTTGCAATCTTTTCCGTGTGTATGTGTGTGTAAACGCGATAACTAGAGTACCGTTAAAGCTAGGTTGATGAAATTTCATATATAAGTAGTTTATCAAAATCGTAGATCCGTGTCAACTTTTGAGTGATTTCCGATAACCGGAAGTGGTAAAAGATCTAATTCTCTAACTTCTATCATATTTTAAGTAATTTCCGTTGACCGGAAGTACTAATTTACGCTATTTCCAATTTCTCAAAAAACGCATGTACAATTTATAAAGTACTAATAATATTGCGCACTATTATGCACATTTTGTTGTGGCGTTCGCTTGGTGTGCAATTCTTTTTTCTACTAGATTTTATTCTATTTTTTTACGCTCAATTTCCATACTGACAATTGCGATTATTAATTCGTTATTTCTGGATGGATGGATTTGTGTCCGCAGCTTTAAGCCGTATCTCCTCCTCAACGAAGCAATATCGAGGACTAGTTCCAAAAGGATGATTGTGGGCCGAAAAAAATTCCCGGAATTCCTTCCTGGATTTCCCGGAAATGCCAAAAAAAACTCGAAAAAATGCAGTTGTTTGCCCATATCTCGGCAACCAGACCACTTAGTGACTTGAAACATGTACCAATCGATTCCTGTCATAATTTAGAACAATATTGCCGAAGAAAGTTTTCAAGTATCCTTTCGTTCGGTCACAAAATATTTTTAAAAATTACATTATACATAATACACTACAGTACTATATAGCAATATATAGATATAGATCTATGCTGAATATATATTTATCTCGATTTAAAATTGTTATGGATAACATAAGGAAATTTCGCTTAAATTGTCACTAGACTTTTTATTAACTTGTTTTTAAGTTTTAATAAACAAAAATCATGTCTATATTCCGAGTTGCCATCCAACGTAGTGTTATATTAGAATATTCGAGAAAGTTTAGGGGAGATCACTCCCGGTTTATTATCAAAGCTGCACAACTGTCGAAGAAAAATAATTGTTAGAAATATTGCCATGTTCAAGAACTTTGCATTGTGGTGTGATAAATAAAAATTTGAAAGAATTTTGGGCATCTTGAATCTCTTGACAACGAACTGCGGCGTTATTTCCCTGAGCTGAAAGAAGAAGTATCTGCATTGTCACGTAACCCATTCTCAGCTTCCTTTGATGTAGCCAGCATTCCCGATGAATTACAAAAAGAATTCTTAAATTTTCGAAATGATTCCGCGTCACGTATCGTGTTAAATGACAACCTGCTCAAACAGTAGTGGTATAGTATGCAGTATTTATGCCCAAACTTGAAATATATTGCCTTTGGAGTTTTAGTTCCTTTTGTATCTACATATCTTTGCGAGAATAGATTTTTCAACACTTCTCCTATTAAAAACAAAACAAAGAAATAAATTAAATGCTGAGAATGACATGATGTTGCGTTAACAAAAACGTAAACACGAATTTTGAGGCTTGTTAATAGCATACAATTCCACCCATCGCACTAAAACAGTTATCATCTATTATCAAGAATGATTCAAATTGAAAGTCTACTAGAAAATCGTATTTAAGTGCTTTTAAATTTCCTTACTAATTTCGACTTTTTAATTCTTTGGTGGTCGCGAGTCACTTACTTTTTATAAAAAGGGGTCGCCACTCGAAAGGTTTGGGAACCACTGATCTGGAACGTAGTAAAACTTTACACTGCTAAATGTACTGTTAAAACATCTGTTAAAAAAAAGGTACGCAATATGGTAACGTAAAAAATGACGCCGTTCGTTTTGCTTGGTGCGACAGGCAAACCCCGAATTCTCCTTCGTGCGCAAAAAAAAGACACAGATTGTAACCTACGAGAATTCCCGTTCCGGAAAAAAAAAAGATTTTTTTCTTTACGTCAAGTCTTTTTTTTTTTGTCATCTGTCTGATTAAAAAAATAATAGTCATTAAAAAAGTTTTAAAAAACCCACGTTTTCTGATTGAACTAAAAAGTAGAAAATAAATACTATACATCACAATAATGCAAGCGATCACTCTACTATAACCTATCAAAAACGTGGGTCGCCGAAGTAAAAGTTATATTACTATTGATTAGATAATACTATTGACTTTTATTAGGGAGCTTGTAGAGAGTCAACAGTATTAGAAACTGTAAGAAAATCACGGCGCCCCACGTTTTTGATAGGTTATAGTAGAGTGATCGCTTGCATTATTGTGATGTATAGTATTTATTTTCTACTTTTTAGTTCAATCAGAAAACGTGGATTTTTTAAAACTTTTTTAATGATTATTATTTTCTACTTTTTAGTGTTTGTCTGTTTGTTTGCATTAAAATCTTGCTATCGATTTTATCTTTTCACTTTTTTTTTGTTAAACGAAGACAACTCGTAAAAAGACAACTCGTAAAAAGACAACTCGTAAAAAACACGTTGTGTGAATACGTTACTGACTAGAACACATAGATTTGAACCCGTGTCGAGTGGGATAGCAATCGTGTACCCAACCACTCGACCATATCGTCTCCCCCAAACTGGCCACCAGTGGTAATAGTTACCTCCTGTAAGTTTAAAGTCGGTTCAGACTAAATTATCTGCCCCTAAGCCTGTCGCGACGTGGGATCGTTCGCTTCACTGCGCGCGGCAACAGAGAGGCGAGCTACGCGTCGCTCGTTTTTTTTCTAATGGCTCGCAGAGGAGAATTATATATATAGATTATATAGCGGTCTAAAATGCTCAATAAAATGTTTCCATTGATCAATTTAGTAATAATAACAATTGAATATTCTATGGTCATCCAAAAGAAAGCTTCCCTGAAAATTTCAGCGCGCTAGCTAACTGGGAAGTGCCAGAAATTTCGATCGCAAGATTTGATTGGAAAGACAAACAAAAAAACAAACAGAGAAACCAAGTTAAAGAAAACGTGGGAAAATAATAATTAGTAAAAAGTACGTTAAGAGTGTAAAATAAATAAAAGGCAATATTTAAAATATCTACTAAATTTCACTTGATAAATCCACGCTAATCATGTATCTTTAGCGCAATTTCCATACGGACAATTGCGATTATTAACTCGTCATTTATGGATGAATGGATGGATGTGTGTCCGCAGCTTTAAGTCGTATCTCCTCCTCAACGAAGCAATATCGCGGACTAGTTTTAAAGCAAATATGTTAAGCAAGTTCCAAGGATGATTGTGGGCCAAAAAAATTCCCGGAATTCCTTCCTGGATTTCCCGGAAAAGTAAAAAAACCTCGAACAAATGCAGTTTTTGCTCTATATCTCGGCAACCAGACCACTTAGCGACTTGAAACATTTACCAAACGATTTCTGCCATAATTTAGAACAATATTGCCGAAGAAAGTTTTCAAAAATATCCTTTCGTTCGGTCACAAAAAAACATTTACTACTTTTTTAAACTGAGCATCGTGTAGGCCTAGGAAGAACATCTAAACTGAGCATCGTGTAGGCCTAGGATGATATTTACTACTTTTTTAAACTGAGCATCGGGTAGGCCTACTTGTTAAAATAAAACTATTTCCGTTGATTTTAAATCTCGTTAATAAATATTTTTTTCTATTTTGTTTTGAATTAATTAAAACTACTTGTGTTGCATTATTTATTCGAAGTGTCTACTCGGAATAAGATTTTTCGGCAAAAGATAGTTCTGCGCATGCGCAGTGACCTATGGCTAGGGTTAGGGCTAGAATGAGGGTTAGGGGTAGGATTAGGGATAGGGATAGGATTAGGGCTAAGGTTAGGGATAGGATTAGGGCTAGGGTTAGGATTAGGGCTAGGGTTAGGGATAGGATTAGGGATAGGGTTAAGGATAGGATTAGGGTTGGTATTAGGGTTCTGCGGTTGTAAACACACGCATGCGCAGTACCATCGAAAACATCGCCGCTAAGGCAAGTCGTAGTTTCTCTCCATTGCGCATGCGTATCGCATGCGTATCTTATTCCGACTAGAATCGGCCTTATTTATTTGCTGAATATATGATTTAACTTGATTTAAAATTGTTATGGATAACATAAGGAAATTGCGCTTGAATTGTCACTAGACTTTTTATTAACTTGTTTTTCCAAACACCAAAACAAAATAATAAAAAGTAAAATGAAATTTGTTTTACAACACCTTCACTATTATTTTTTTAAATAATGAATTTATACGATGAGCACTTTAGATTTATAACACTATGCCGATAATAATAAAATAAATTCTTATATTTTTGTAATCCTCGGTTGCGATTACAAACATACAGAACTGAACTTTATTATACTTTATACATTAAATATAATTATGGTCGGTTAAGTATAACCTGTTCGAAATTTGCATAATTTTGTTATATTGATAAACAAAGTAATCGTTGTTATAATTTTAAAATTCTTTTATTAATAAAATTTCTATAAAATTTGCTAAGCTTTAAGTCAGTGTGTGAGTATTTCTTGTCATTTTCAACATACGCTTAGCTAACAGTAAAACACACTCACATTAATTATCTAGTAGAGATTTTACTATTAAATTATGACATTTATATTGCTTTGTGAGAGATGACATCCGTTATGTTCATTATATGTATAGGCTACAATGAATTTTACCAGGGAAATTATTCTCACGTGAATCGTCATGGCTGCAAGAAATGCCTACATTTACATTACGATTTTAAAATAATTTAATCCTTTTCAGCTCTGTATTATTGTTGTTTACCTGCTAGTTCCACGTATGGGTCCTCAGTGGTGTAGGCAAGGGGGGGTTAGGGGTGGAGGAGTTATAACCCCTCCCATGAACTCACACCAGTATATATATATATATATATATATATATATATATTTATTTATTTATTTATTTATTTATTTATTTATTTATTTATTTATTTATTTATTTATTTATTTATTTATTTATTTATTTATTTATTTATTTATTTATTTATTTATTTATTTATTTATTTATTTATTTATTTATTTATTTATTTATTTATTTATTTATTTATTTATTTATTTATTTATTTATTTATTTATTTATTTATTTATTTATTTATTTATTTATTTATTTATTTATTTATTTATTTATTTATTTATTTATTTATTTATTTATTTATTTATTTATTTATTTATTTATTTATTTATTTATTTATTTATTTATTTATTTATTTATTTATTTATTTATTTATTTATTTATTTATTTATTTATTTATTTATTTATTTATTTATTTATTTATTTATTTATTTATTTATTTATTTATTTATTTATTTATTTATTTATTTATTTATTTATTTATTTATTTATTTATTTATTTATTTATTTATTTATTTATTTATTTATTTATTTATTTATTTATTTATTTATTTATTTATTTATTTATTTATTTATTTATTTATTTATTTATTTATTTATTTATTTATTTATTTATTTATTTATTTATTTATTTATTTATTTATTTATTTATTTATTTATTTATTTATTTATTTATTTATTTATTTATTTATTTATTTATTTATTTATTTATTTATTTATTTATTTATTTATTTATTTATTTATTTATTTATTTATTTATTTATTTATTTATTTATTTATTTATTTATTTATTTATTTATTTATTTATTTATTTATTTATTTATTTATTTATTTATTTATTTATTTATTTATTTATTTATTTATTTATTTATTTATTTATTTATTTATTTATTTATTTATTTATTTATTTATTTATTTATTTATTTATTTATTTATTTATTTATTTATTTATTTATTTATTTATTTATTTATTTATTTATTTATTTATTTATTTATTTATTTATTTATTTATTTATTTATTTATTTATTTATTTATTTATTTATTTATTTATTTATTTATTTATTTATTTATTTATTTATTTATTTATTTATTTATTTATTTATTTATTTATTTATTTATTTATTTATTTATTTATTTATTTATTTATTTATTTATTTATTTATTTATTTATTTATTTATTTATTTATTTATTTATTTATTTATTTATTTATTTATTTATTTATTTATTTATTTATTTATTTATTTATTTATTTATTTATTTATTTATTTATTTATTTATTTATTTATTTATTTATTTATTTATTTATTTATTTATTTATTTATTTATTTATTTATTTATTTATACTTATGGAAAAATATTTGTACCTCTCCCACGATCAATTCCTGGCTATGTCAACCAGCGGTAATTTTAAAGGGATGAAAACACAGCAAATTTAAAACATAGGATAAATTGGGGGTGGGGAGGGTGGTGGAGTGTGACGTCATTTTATGGGGGGGGTGCCATTTTGTGACAATGTGTGACGTAGCGGGGAAGGGGGTAAAAAATTGCCAAAAAGCGTGACGTCATTTATGGGCGACCCCTTTCTAACGATTTCTTATACTAATTAATTTTTAATAAAACAAATTTATACCCAGAGGACATTCTCGTATCTTTCAAATACATTATTACAAATGTCTCCAGTCGCATGCCCAGTCGCGTCCTACTTGATAACTTTGTAACGTTGATCTGGTTATCGTTTCGTTCACGAACACACTTGTTTTAGAGCTTTCCCGGAAGTTGAGATGACATGACATAAGCATTGGTTGCTTATGAAATTTCTTACTCATCTTAGCAACACAGTTTTATTTGCTGTAAATCTTCTACAATTCTAGAAGAAATAAATTGATCTAAATGTGTAGCTAATAAAATGATTTAATCGCTTATTTCACCTGACTAACCAGATGTTTTTAAACATTTACAGGTCCATCATAGAAAAGTTCTCATCAGCTATGTCTGTATCCTTGATGGTAATGATACAATAGAGGCTTGTTTTTTTAAATTAAAATCAACTTTAACACTCCCCCTAAATAAACACTTTTTATCATTTTCTCTCAAGCAAGTTTATGAGCAATGTTGTGTTCATCAATGTTTGACACCACCTGGCTTCGTATTTCATTATATTATCCCTTACTGGTAGCTAGCTGCGCAAATGAGGAAAATATGACGACAAATGCTCAACCTTTTGTGATTTAAGAAAATCAAATTCAACACATTTTTTGCAGGGGTTGGGAAGTGGGGGGCTTTTATATCCTTATGCTAAAATCATTGCAAAAAATGAACTCAACTTGATCTGCCCGATGTGTCTTGTGCACGAAATGAAAAAGATGATTTTTTTCTTATTATATATACTATACTTAGTCATACCTTTTTACACAATTCCATAATCTCTTTTATATTTCTGTTTAATTTCTCAGCCTCGTCAAGTGGTTTTGTTTAAAACAACCCGACTTTTAAACACGACAAAAGAATACCTAGGCAAGCCTCGTTACATTGATGAATTCCCCATTGCAAGTTTTTTTCATCACTTTGGACTGGGCGTCATGGAGATGAGAAAACAATATGGCCGAGACTACGACGTCACACCTCTCCTGATGTCAGCTCCACACATTCGCCATCTCAGCCAATGTATAGCGACCACGTTCATCTACCAAAGAGATCACCTGGAGGATTATGTGAAATTTACCAAAATGGAACTTGCATTTAGTCCGTATGCCTTTAGGGCTACTGGACTTTGTTTTGTACGATCTGGAATGGAATTTTTCTTCACATCTTTTGCGGACGTTCCTGTCGCCACTGGCAAAAGTTCTGTTCCATTTAAGCATCATTATAATGCCGTGGCTGGGGACTTGGTGGAGAGTTTCGATGTCTCCTTGAAGTTCTATGTCCATAATTTCAGGTTTCAGTTTGATGACAGAATCCCGCCAAGGGTACCATCCAGCCATTGGTGGTGGATCAAGAAAATACAGAATACAACAACTGACATTAGAGATTTGTATTATTAAATGTTTTATTACCCGCCTTGGACAAACGTGTAATAGCTGAATGTTATAACATCTCTTTTTAATGTTTGATGTTTTACCGGATAGTATAAAGTCCTCTAGAATAATGGTTGAGGTTTTATTTTAGAAAGCCCTTTTTTAGTAATAAAAGAAAGCCTTTAGAATAGGTAGGAAAAGTGGTTCCAAAGTGGTTTCACTTGGTTGTTGCCAGAAAGCATATTTTTCAACCAAAGTAGAATATTTTATAACATTTGTGAAACACGTACAAAATCACTTCCGTTTAACTAAGGCTAGAAATATTCTAACACAAAATTACTAATAATATAATAGTAATTTACCAAACATTTTTATTTTAATTTGGATTAGTATAGCCACGGTGTTGTGGTGAAAGGTGATGTTAATTATATAATATAAATAAACTACTAGTCTATATTCCATTGTAATTATAAGTAAAGTGTAATTAATATCAACGTTTTCATATAGACTTTATCAATCTAGATCGTCCTATGACTATGGGGTCATCAATTAACGACGTCACATTTTGACTTCCCCTTTCCTCCCCCCCCCGCCCACTCTCTATCGTTACCAAAAGCCAGACCTCCCCCCTTTGCCAAAAAGGTAAACCTAAGCCACACATTCCGCCTGCTATTTTGTTTTTAAAGCAGCGATTTTTAGAAAATATTTAGACCTATGGGCTTTTCCAACATTTAATATAGGCCTTTTAATGAATTATTTTATAACAATTTATAAAACAACTCTTAATAATGCAAGTAAAGGCTTAAATTCAGTTTCTTAACATGAGTGTTTGTTTAAAATGGAAAAGTGTCTTACTTTCTGAACCCCCTTCCCCTTGACACAAAGGTCCAAATCTCCCCCACCACCTCAAAATCTGATGGACACCACTACAGCATTTAGCTTTTATTTATAGGGTATTCATTAATTAGTCATACAAACCCAATTACATTTGTTGTTGTGATGGTATCTCTGTCATTACAATTATTAAATAGTTTATCTTAACTCAACATTTCCCCTAACCTTATTTGCTATAACTGCCTTTCCTTAAAGAAAACATCTTTTCCTCAAATATTTGGAATGCATCTGATCAGCAAGTCTTTTTCTTTTGTAATATATAAACTATTACAAAATGTTCATAAACTTGCACTGCAAATAACAACACAGTACCAGGAAACAGGCAGTGAGTATAGTTTGCTGTATTTGTGGTTGATGGTTAGTTATCAGCCATGCGTCTCTAAGCTTGGTCTACATGTATATGCTGGTATAGCTAGAATTGACAAAAACCCATATTCTTGATTATTCCCTTATCATTATGTTTTACCGCTATGATAGATATAGCACTGTTTTATTTGTACCATTATATAAAATTTAAGTAATAGTTACAAAATACCAAATTTGAAGGTTAAACCATAACATAAGATATTTTTAATAATTGTTCATTTTGAACGAGATATAATACTAAGTTGAAAATTCTAATTTAAAAAATTAATGTATAATTATTTGCAGACATTAATTATTTTTTTTATATAGTACTTACTAAAAAGACATTGTATAAAAAGGAAATGTATTTAAAATTAATAATATAAATACTAAATAATAATCATTAAAAAAGTTTTTAAAAACCCACGTTTTCTGATTGAACTAAAAAGTAGAAAATAAATACTATACATCACAATAATGCAAGCGATCACTCTACTATAAGCTATCAAAAACGTGGGTCGCCGAAGTAAAAGTTATATTACTATTGATTAGATAATACTATTGACTTTTATTAGGGAGCTTGTAGAGAGTCAACAGTATTAGAAACTGTAAGAAAATCACGGCGCCCCAACTTTTTTAATGATTATTATTTTCTACTTTTTAGTGTTTGTCTGTTTGTTTGCATTAAAATCTTGCTATCGATTTTATCTTTTCACTTTTTTTTTGGTAAACGAAGACAACTCGTAAAAAGACAACTCGTAAAAAATACGTTGTGTGAATACGTTACTGACTAGAACACATAGATTTGAACCCGTGTCGAGTGGGATAGCAATCGTGTGCCCAACCACTCGACCATATCGTCTCCCCAAAACTTTCCACCAGTGGTAATAGTTACCTCCTGTAAGTTTAAAGTCGGTTCAAACTAAATTATCTGCCCCTAAGCCTGTCGCGACGTGGGATCGTTCGCTTCACTGCGCGCGGCAAGAGAGAGGCGAGCTACGCGTCGCTCGTTTTTTTTCTAATGGCTCGCAGAGGAGAATTATATATATAGATTATATAGCGGTCTAAAATGCTCAATAAAATGTTTCCATTGATCAATTTAGTAATAATAACAATTGAATATTCTATGGTCATCCAAAAGAAAGCTTCCCTTAAAATTTCAGCGCGCTAGCTAACTGGGAAGTGCCAGAAATTTCGATCGCAAGATTTGATTGGAAAGACAAACAAACAAACAGAGAAAGCAAGTTAAAGAAAACGTGGGAAAAAACATAACACGAGACACCATTACTTATACATTACTTATACGGACTAGATGTAAAGGGGTATTATAGCAAAGATAAATTAAAACTGATTTTCACAAAACACACTAATATACTTACACCAGGGGTCGGCAACCTGCGGCTCGCAAGCCGCATGCGGCTCTTTTGATGTCAAATGGCAGCTCTTCAGCTCCATGCACAAATATTAATAACTAGCCATCGTTACCCGTCTCACGTGACTTATAGGTCTATATATACTATATTTTTTAATGTTATACATATTTGGAAATAATAAATTATAAAATAGTTATTGATCAAAATGCAACACTACACGTTGAGATATTAGAGACAAAACAAAGAAATAACTAAATAGCTAAATATCCGACACATTTAAAATAGCGTAGACTACCAATACGTATTCGAAAAATTAAAACCAAATTATATACATTATTAGTCAAAAGAACACCATATTAAATGCACACACTGATTGAGAGCCTTAAATGATTTAGCCAGCTCCATAGCTAAACAAACAAAGATGTCTATAAAATAATTAAGGCGTGAAATAATTTAATGTAGAAATTTATTAATCGAATAGATTCTAGAGTAGATAGAATCTAGATCTAGAATCTAGATCTTAGCGTCGCCGTCTAGTTTTTTTCGTAGATCTAGCCTAGATCTAGAATAATATTCTAGATCTAGATATTATCTAGATCTAGAATCCTAATATATGAACAGAGGCGTAGCTAGGGGAGGGCGGGGAGGGCGGCCGCCCCGGGCGCCGACCATAGGGGGGCGCCAAAAGGGGTAGAAAATAATTTTTAAAGCTCATTTTAAGCTGCAGCTTTAAAATATAAACAGTCAAAGTAAATTAATGTAACGGCTGAGAGCCTTTGCATACTGATGTAACTGTTTTCCACCTTGATTGAGTAACTGTAAAACGTATAACCTTAAGAAACAGTGACCGGAAAAACCGCTTTCCAGCTTCCTAGATGGGGGGGGGGGGGGCGCTTTTTCGAAGACTAAAATCGGAAAAATTCACACCGGAATGACTCAAAAAAGAAACCATTGTACTAAAGCGTATTGTGTAATATAAGCAAGTTAATAAAAAGTCTAGTGACAATTTAAGCGCAATTTCCTCAATTAATTTTTTAAAAAATGTGAAAAAATGATTAGGCCTAGCGAAACAAAACCTTGTAATTGTAACTCCCTATCACTCTCATATAAATTATAAATAAATAATAGGGTACAAAAATATCGTTTGAATTAATAAGTAAAAAAAAGACAACTATATTAACCTATATCAACGGAAATAGTTTTATTTTAACGATAGGCCTACAAGATGCTCAGTTTAAAATATCATCCTAGGCCTACACGATGCTCAGTTTAAATAATTTTAATTTTTTTTGGTGACCGAACGAAAGGATATTTTTGAAAACTTTCTTCGGCAATATTGTTTTAAATTATGGCAGGAATCGATTGGTAAATGTTTCAAGTCGCTAAGTGGTCTGGTTGCCGAGATATGGAGCAAAAACTGCATTTGTTCGAGGTTTTTTGGCTTTTCCGGGAAATCCAGGAAGGAATTCCGGGAATTGTTTTGGCCCACAATCATCCTTGGAACTTGCTTAACATATTTGCTTTTGGAACTAGTCCTCGATATTGCTTCGTTGAGGAGGAGATACCACTTAAAGCTGCGGACACATATTCATCCATTCATACATCCAGAAATGACGAGTTATATAATATTAATAATCGCAATTGTCCGTATGGAAATTGCGCTAAAAAAGAGTTAGTGACGTTTAAAATCCGCTCTACCTTTTTTGTCCAAGATGATGGTGGGGTGGGGGCGCTTTTTCACCAGCAAAAACCATAGGATTTGTACTAGATAACTCTTTTAACACTTAGAAAAGAGATCAATTGAATTAACACTTAATGTACGATTTCACTACTTAGTTTTGCTAAGTAATAACGCTACTAGTTCTTTGTACGATTATTACGATTCTCTCAACTTCAACGTAAGAGATCAGATACTTTTACTTGATTGCATTATATCTAGCCTTGATCACTTCATTAAAGAGAACTAAATATCACGGATTCTTGTATCGCTATTCGTTCGATAAAATAGCAGACTGTCGGAGCGGGTGGGTATAAAGCGACACTCTTTGCCAAAATTTTAAGAAAAAAGAAAATTAGTATATTGTACTGAATAGATGATTTTTTATTCATTTGTTTATAACACTTTGGTTAACCTAAGTGATAATTAATAATTGTAATATAGGTCTACTATTATCGAAATTGTTCTAAAGACACGACCAAAAGTAGACCAAATCGGGTTGCACCTTTTACAAAGTACACTCTTAAGCAGTGGTTCTTAACTTTTTGGAGTACCGAACCCCACCAGTTTTATATGCTCAATCACCGAACCCTTCTTAATAGTTGTATCGTCCACATTGACAAAATCAGATCGTTAATCATTTGAGTCGGGTGTGTCTTGACCTCCGCAGAAGCCCTGAAACTGAATTACCGAACCTCTCGGGTTCTATCGAACCCACTGTTCTAAACTCTTTTGCTTTTCTTCTTTTTATTCGTTTTGGCTTCATAAGGAACATAGACGTAAGCAACACTTCGTCAACTCACTTGATTTTTATGAAGATCGAACCCTAATAATCAAGCCTCCTTCATATCTATTTCAAACGATTTCCATCAGGACTTATTTAGTCTTTTTCTCTTCCTCTTTCCCCGTGGACTTCACACAAGCACCTGCGTAGTGATGTTATTTTCTGTCTTTCTCATACTATGCCCTTACCACCACCTTTTCATTCTCCACTGTCTTTAACCTAACTCCGAGCCATACAGTAAGAGACATCATATTTAGCTATGGATCCTGACTGAATTGTTGTGACAATGCACTTGAATTCCACATCAACTTAGAATGTTAATATGCATTTTATCGCCGCTAAAATTCTAATCTGAATGACATGGACTGTTGCACACACACACACACACACACACACACACATATATATATATATATATATATATATATATATATATATATATATATATATATATATATATATATATATATATATATATATATATATATATATATATATATATATATATATATATATATATATATATATATATATATATATATATATATATATATATATATATATATATATGGGGGGCGCCAGACTGAAAGTTCGCCCCGGGCGCCTGGAGGGGTCGCTACGCCTCTGTATATGAAGTGAATTTTATAAGTTTGGGCCGAGAAAATCGTATTGTATACATTTCATAGCGTACGTAGCTCTAAATCATATTTGAATGAAATAGTTCCTTTCTTTATTTAATTTTAAACTCGAAAAGATGACATCATTAGTTTCGTGCTCTTTCGGTGTAAACAATAAATGACGTGATTGTTAAATGTGTTCTTGTCCCAAGTATAAACACTTTTCCGGTTGCATAATTAAAATTGTTTTTCTACTTTCGAATACGCCTTTTTAAAAATGTGTCTTCTTTAAGTAAAATTGTGGTTATACATTTAAAACATTTACCATATTATTTTCAACAAAAATCTGTATCAAGTTCTCCATTTATTGCTAAGGATTCTGATGTGATATCCTGCGAAAATATTTTGCGGACAGAGAGAGAGAGAGAGAGAGAGAGAGAGAGAGAGAGAGAGAGAGAGAGAGAGAGAGAAGTGCGCACATGGGCTTTTATCTATTACGATTATGTTATTTTATTTTCAAGACTCATCAGAATATTGTCCTTAACACCCGGTAATGAACGAAATAATAATAAACATTCGCTATTCTATTAGAATATTAACTACACCCTACTTCAATATACTTTCTATTAAAGTGTCCATCCCAAATTGCAACATTCAATGTAACGGTGGATATCAATAAGAAACTATATGAGCTAATTGTAAAACTGCAAGGATAGGAAAATTAAAGGAGATTAACTTTGGCCTATTTGGAATTGATACTGGTTCTCTACAAATCAAATTCCTTGATTTGAAATCCAAACATTTGTGGAGTGGTAAGTTTACTGATCTCTAGATCAAGTTAGGAGATTTGGAGGTCCAGAAAAACATGCACGTTTCACTGTACAAGTGGACAGCTCTAAAAGAAATGCCAAGAGTTGAGGCCATATGTGACGCATGGAATAGTCTTCCAATGATGCTACAGTGAGGTGAAGACGTTAGCATTTAGAGTGCTGACAATCTTCGTGTCAACATATTTTTGCGAGTAACCGTTTTCTTGCATGAAGATAATATAAAAGAAAGGTAAGAAGCCAAATAACAAGTTAAAAAAATCTAGATGCGTGCTTGAAACTGAAAAAAAATTATGAGCCGTGTTTAAACAAATTTTCAAAATGCACGCAAGGCTAAACCATTGTGAATAGTATTCATCAATTAAGGTTATATGATTTGGTTACTGATTTTATTATTCTAGCAGAAATAGATAAAATACTTATATATTTTTTCTTCGAAACAAGTGTATGCGTTTACATGGATAAAAATTATTTCATATTTAAAGCTATTTATTTTAAATTATATATATATATATATATATATATATATATATATATATATATATATATATATATATATATATATATATATATATATATATATATATATATATATATTACGGTCAAAGCACTAAGTGCGACCAAAGCGCGCATTGGCCGGTTAATGTGCGCATTGGCCTGCTCTCTTGGTCAAAGCCTGAAAAGCTTAGCACTGAACGCGTATCTCGTACATTGGCCGGCCAATGCGCGCACTGGCCGGGACGTACCGGCCAAAGTCTGAAGCGCTTAAACTTGAAAACATATTTCGTACATTGGCCGGCCAATCCGCGCACTGGCCGGGATGTAGGCCTACTGGCCAATGTCCTATCTAGACTAAATTGTGATCGCATTTTTATTATTCTGGGTGCAATTTTAATGTAACGTGTTCTTTGGCTCTTGTTTGTATAGCATTCTATATGCAATGCGACATGGACCAAAAGGGCCGTCAGACCAATAGACAGACATACCAGATGGCTGCCAAAATATTTCGGAACTAAAGGAAATGTGGCCTGAATTTAAACTAGTTCACGGAAAACCAAGCAAAATCAAGGTTCAGAAGAAAGTGCAAACCAAGATTTTCAATATTTGATGATGACATGCATGCAGACAAATGAACCAGTTCAATGGGCTGAGAGTCAAATTTATTTAATTTTTGAAAAACCATTCTCTTCATTCAGGAATCCAACAACCGTCATACGAAGCCTTGTTTGGACACTTAAAATCTACCAAGAGAGGCTCTCGATAATTTACTGAGGAAGATCTTGAGAACATTAAACAAGAAATGAAGGTTGCCGTAAATGCAACGACATCCTCAGCTAACACATATGCTGCCACGGAGGAACGTCCTGACCAGTTGCGTGACAATAATAAGGCCAACAGATTATGTGTAGTTTGTGAAAAATATTGTAGTATAACCCATTCTTGTGGATCCTGTGGCAACGATATCCATGAAATATGCGGAATAGCCAATGAAGCAGACGAAGGGTACGGAGCGAACGTTACTTGCAGATATGTCACAATAAACAAGAAATCATAGACAACATGTTAGCAGCTCATACTAGCTTGCAAACTCAATGTGCTAAGATGCTAACAAAATCAGATACAAATTTTAAACAAGCTGAAGTTGGAGATAATGTTCACATTCGTATACCAGATGTTGACAGAGGTCGCGGTGATGCCCGAAGCGTCATTGCAGTTGTCATGAGCGTCGAGGGCGCTTTCTACAAGCTAGGAACGGAACATGGTGTTCTAAAACAACTGTATGCTTGTCCGTTGGCACTGAGAAAAAAATCAATACAAACTATCGCATCTTCACAATCACTGACCGGCGGCCAAGGCTACAATCGCTGCAATTGTACAATCATGTGCACAACAAATCGCTGCAAGTGTAAAAATAACAAGCTGCTATGTAATTCTAAATGTCATAAAAGTTCAACTTGTTGTAACAAGTGATAATATTGATTGAGACTATAGTACAGTAAAATAATTAGAATGTTTCTGCCATTTAATTTAAATAGTAATCAATAAAGACGTAATTTCATGATCCTTAATGTATTAAAAACCCAAAATCTGCTCATGATCAGATAATATTCTAAATATAATATTCTAAATCGGACTGGCCGGCCAAAGGCCGAAAGCAACAGCCATTTCAGACTTTGGCCAGTCCACCATGGCCAGTCCGCGGATTGGCCGGCCTAAGGCCGCAATCAAGTGACGTTTCGGACTTTGACCAGTCAATGGGAGGAAAATTGACCAATGCGCGATTTGGCAGACTTCGGGCTTTAACCGTAACAAATATATATGGGGGGGGGGGGGCCTAAAAAAAAATTGCGGGGTGGCCCTTTTTTTCTAGTTCCACCACTGAGACTAAGTCATATATTAAGTTAATTAAGTAGAACTAAAATCAAACAGCTCTTCACTAGTAAGCCTACTCTTCTGCTCAGTAATTTTTACCTTTTATTTAGGATACATGTAATTTTTACAGTTTAATTTGTAGCCTTATTAAGCCTAGTTAAGGGGAAAGGCTCCGGTAAAAAAAAATTTAATACTCGTTAGAAAACAGTTATTTCTTTATTGCTTTATTAAGATACATCCGAATATGAAATTCCATTTTAAAAATTGGTGAAAAATCTTTGTAACTATGACAACGCGGCCATCTTGAAAAATTAACTTTGCTTTACTTACTACCTATGATATCACAGGCTTCTAGACTACTACTAAGCTACTACATCTAGATCTACAGTCTATATAGGCCTACTAAAACTAAAATTAATGTGAGCGGCTGGGGTGTGTTATTATTATTATTTGTAACTTAGAAGACGAATGTATCGTTTCGTTTCATGTCGTAAACTGTTCGTACTTTTTAGTTGTGTAGTCCCGTATTATGGCGCCACTGTCTAACTGTTTATGTCCCTGTTTACAGCTAGCTTGTATATATTTCGTTTATATTGTTGTCAATGTTTATATTAAGTGTCTTTTTATATAATTCTGTTGCATGTTTCGTGGCGTTTGGTTTGTTATCTGTGAATTAGGGACTATTTGTTTACGTGTAGTGTGTAAGGTGTGTGAAAGTCGATTTCCGGCTGGATGTTCTGTCCACTTTGGTATGCTGACGGGATGAGGTAAGGAAGCCAGTCCTTTTTCCATCCGATGCTACTTTAGTCAAAAGAACGTCCATCTAGCTTTCATTATTTGTGCATTTGTTCTTTGTAAGCCTGGACGTAGTCCGAAATTGGGTGTTTTGTTGTATATAAATTGTTTTGTTACACTCTGTTTTATGTTCTGTTCGTGGTGTGTAAATTGTTCGATTTTGTGTCGATAATTGTTTATCTATTCTTTATTTTATTTGATTTTATCATTGGTTCCATGTGTAAAATAAATTTGATTAATTGTTAAAAGTTTTTTGTTTGTTTTTAATTTTGACTAAGGTTAAGGTATTAACCAGTCTGGGTATAGCCGGGCTTGCACTGACCGGACAGTTAGTTAGATAAGCCAGGGAAGGGTAGATAGATTTTAGGTACCCCCCCCCCCCCCCCAGCAGGGCTTACATTAATATGACAACTGTAAAAATTAAGCATACTTTAATTTTTTACAATACTACTAGGCATGCTGCCCAGCTTCGCTTAGGCTTTCGAAAACATTGAGAATTTGAATGCTTAACTAATTCGCCCGAGGGTCGGTCTACGACCTCAAGAGTTATGAAGAGGTTCCTCCGTGGACATTTTTTTTTCGATTTATAGCTCATATAAGGCACCGGTCAGTCGAGGTCAGTTTTGACCTCCTCATCGTAGACCCTTCGGCCAACCGGCCCCCGTGTTCTGTCACCCCAAGGCAAGATCCTGCCAAATTTGAAGCGCCTGCGGCGCCGGGAAGTGCCTTATCGGACACCCGACAATCTAGATCTAGATCTAGAATCCTAATAGAATTTTTTTTTTAAGTTTAGCCCGAGCAAAATATAAAAAATACATTAACCAAGTTGACTTGGTGTGTCTCGAACCCGCACCACCTGCGTGGTTTATAGTACACTAACATCTCCGCTATTTAGGCACCTTATAAAATACGGAGAATGAAAGACGTATTTTAAAATCTTAACTTACGCGAATATGCCTATTCTTTGAAATTAATTTTTTTATCCCAAATTAGCCAGTTCCAAACAAAGATTTTGTATAAATAAATTTAATGAGTTTAGGCCGGAAAAATTGCATTGTATACATTTCATAGTGTACGTAGATCTAAATCAAATTTGAATGAAATAGTTCATTTCTTTTTATTGTAAACACGGCAGATGACGTCATTAGTTAATGTATAAATAGTGACGTCACAGTTTTATGCGTTCTTCTTCACATATATAAATGCTTTTCCGGATGCATAAATAATACTGTTTCTCTTCATTCGAATACGCCTTTATTTTTTATTTTTCTTCTTTAAATAAAATTGTGGTTATAGATTTAAAACATCTAGCATATTATTTTCAACAAAACTCCGTAAAAAGTTCTTCATATATCGCTGCCGATTCTGACGTGATGTCCGGCGAAAAGTTTTTGCGGACAGAGAGAGAGAGAGAGATGTGCGAACATGGGGTTTTATAGATTTAGATTCTAAGCCTATAACCTACTGCTATTAAATATGAATCTATTAGCTATTAGACTAACATAAGTCATCATACGTCTAATTAGTAATCACCTCTAACAAGGCCCTAATCATATTAATAATGTAATTAGGACAGTCATCCAGAGGCGTAGCGAGGGGGGCGGGGAAGGACATATGTCCCCGGGCGCCGACCTTAGGGCGTAACAAAATGGGTTGGAAAAACAAATTGAAAGTTTGAGGGGCGGAGGTGCAAATCGAAAGTTTGAGTGGGGGATGCAAATCGAAAAATCGGAAGTTTGTCCCCGGGCGCCGGGAAGGGTTGCTACGCCTCAAAGGTAAAAACTTAGTTTAGCGTCGTAAATTCCAACGTAGCTAGTAATGTGCGATGGAGGTAACTAATTAATATTTCAATTGGCCATATTTATGACATATTTTACATAATATAACAGATAATTGAATAACAAATCACAATCCATGACCAAACGAGTCTAAAATATCTTGGAATAAACTTAAAACTATCCCGTTCGAGACAACAATGAGTAAATACAAGCAGCGGCCATGTTTCAAAAACAATAATAGAGTAGTTTCCCTTAAAAAAATGTCTATTCGCATTTCTGTTGTGTTGATTTTGTGGTTTAATATGGTTGTTTTGTATTGTTTTAATATATGCCTGTATAGTAATTTTTCTATTTTTTTCAATATAGGTAACATGAATGACTAATAGACCTTATCAGACTTAATAGTGTGCATCCAAGACCACAACAATTGTTGGGAGGTCGAATTTTTGAACTCTTTATTTGCAGAAATCAAATCAATATTAGATCGCCCATACATGACGTCGCTGTTAAGATAGTAATGACAGCGTGCATTGTTACAGAACAAACATATGGAGAACATATTGTTTCAGATAGAAATTGTGATTTGTGGTGGGGAGAGGTTGAGTAGAACTCAGCGATTTGATTTTGAGACGGATCAGGTTTTTTTCTGAAAACGGAATGGTTGTAGGAGAAAGACCAGATGTAGAAGTATGACGCGCAGTGGCGTGGCGATGTCGGGTGTCACCCGGTGCGGTCCTTCCCCCCCCCCCCTCCCTCGCTACGCCTTTCATGACGCGTCATTCATTGGTGATCCATTTTCTCAGTGGGGACGATAGAACTATTAAGAAGGGTCAAGAAATGTAAAAAGCATGCTGTGTCGCATTTCTTAAAACCCACCTTTTCATTCCCCCACATAGCACATTGTCACCTAGTTAACGCTCGCGTGTGACGTCATGTACCGGTACCGCCGACCGTTAATCTATTTTTATAGAAAAAAAAAAAGCACTGCCGTTTTGGCACTTATGCGACGTTTAATTTGATAACTTATGTTGGTGTTCAATTAAACAGTCCCTCACCCATCTATCACACGTCCTTTTTACTTTCTCATATATACGAAGTATAAAGTCTTGTAATCGTGCAAAAAAAAAATCGAGATTTTTACAAATCTCGACGTTTTTCATCTCACTGATACGGAAAAACATAATTTTGCAATCTTGTCCGTATGTCTGTGTGTCTGTGTGTGTGTGTGTGTGTGTGTGTGTGTAAACACGATAACTTGAGTACCGTTACAGCTAGGTTGATGAAATTTCATATATAAGTATTTAATCGAAATCGTAGATCCGTTTCAGCTTTTGAGCGATTTCCGATAACCAGAAGTGGTATTTTTTCTATAACTTGAGTACTATTTCAGATAGATAAATGAAATTTCACATGTAAGTAAAAGATCTAATTCTCTACCTTCTGTCAAATTTTGAGTAATTTTCGTTGACCGGAAGTACTAATTTACGCTATTTCCGATTTCTCAAAAAACGCACGTAAATTTATAAAGTACTAATAATATCCCGCACTATTATGCACATTTTTATTAAGCGTTCACTTAGTGTGCAATTCTTTTTTTTTTTACGAGATTCCATTCTATTATAAAAAGTTTAAGTAATTAAAAATGGATTACAAATATTGTCAATGTCCTGAGTTGCCATCCCTCGTAGTTTTATCTATAATATAAGCGGGCTGTGTCTGTCCTTCCTTCCGTTCGTCATCGCTATAGATTTCTGAACCATAAAAGTAAACAGCGCACCATGCAGTGCTTTTCAGTGCATCGCAATGTCTTTTTTTAGGTAATAGAGTAGGGTTTGTTTATATAACGGCATAGAGCTATTTTATAATTGCCACCGTTTTTTACTTTTTTGCATAACGTAAAGAAAATATTAAATACACGCAAATTGCTAAAACGTATTAAAAGGATCAATGTCAAATATTTTTTTCGTTAATATTCCTAGAAGAAGTGGATAAATTTTAATAACATAATAACTGTAGGCTAGAAAAATCTAATTAATCTGTTTAGTAATTTTGCCAAGGGTGGTATTTTAAAAATAAATTGAACTCACGCTAAAAATGTGAATGCAAAATCTGCAAGACGGAATAATTGTTGGAATATATAATTAGCAAAATGTGAATGCAAATTATGCAGACGTGTAAGAGTACATTATAGTTGGAATATTATAATTAGAATTGATTGATAAAAGGCTATCTTTTATTTATTTTATTCACTGAATGTACTGTTTACTAATTATAATTTTTAATCAACTATTCCGCACTAATATAGACGCGTCATCGCGTTCATTGGGTGCGCAATGGTTTTAGTTATGAAACTCTATTGTAAATTTTTAAAATTTAAAGTACTGGGAAAAAAAGCGTGAATTGATAAAGTGATATATGGTAGGTAAAACACGGATATTTTAAATATTGCCTATTATTTATTGTATATTATTTATTATTATTCTATCTTTCGGTTTGCGGACAAGCTGGGCGTTTTATAGGAGAGACGTAGCGAGGGGGGCATATGTCCCCGGGTGCCGTCCTTAGGGGGCGCCAAAGTGGGTTGAAAAAAAATTTGCGAGGGGGGTGGAAATCGAAAGTTTTTTTGGGTGGGGGGGGGGGTCAAATTCAAAGTTTGTCCCCGGGCACCGGAAAGGGTCGCTACGCCTCTGTTTTATAGTCATTCACTGTGTCAGACGCGTCCGCCGGCGCCCAGAAAGGGCGCGATTAGGCGCTACGGGCTAGACTGTGAGCAATATGCCTTTATGATTGCATTTAAGATGTGTTTATGTTATGAGTGTTGTGTTTGTTTTTCGTTGTTTTTTTTTTGCGTTCGTTTGTGTTGTGTTTAGTTTTGTTCTGTTCCCAAGTTGGTACATTTAAAAAAGATTTACCGTGGCGGAGCACGGGATGCAGCTAGTATTAGAATATCCGAGAAAGTTTAGGGGAGATCACTCCCGGTTTATTAAGGTACGTGGTTATTTTTGCAAGCTTGCTGTCTTGAGACTTTCGGCGCTTTAAAATTTGTTAAGCTCCCACCGTATAGAACTAGTCTACCCATATTAAGCTCCAAAAGAAGCTTGGTGAAAACAGGATGGCCGTCCGATTTTGAAGCTATTCCAAAAATAAATTAATATATTAAACTATTTTAGGCCTTGATTATTTTATAAAAATCTTTGTTTGTTTAGCTATGGAACTGGCTAATTTGGGATTTAAAAAAAAACTAATTTGAAAGAATAGGCATATTAGCGTAAGTTAAGCTTTTAAAATACATCTTTCATTCTCCATTTTTCATAAGGTATCTAAATAGCTGAGATGATAGTGCACTTAATACCACACAGGTGGTTCGGGAACGAGACACACCTAGACAAACTTAATTTTTTTTTTAATTTATATGTGAATCTTCCGATTTTAGACTATAAAGAAAGGAACTACTTCATTCAAATGTGATTTAGATCTAGATCTATAGATCTACTCATCAAACGTACGCTATGAAATATATACAATTTTATCGGTCAAACTAATACAAATTACTTAAAAACAACATAATGACCATTGAATAGCCAGATTTTTAACGGAATCATTTACGTCACTTAATCAGTGTGTGCCTGTGTTATGTTAAATGTGTCGGATTTTTAGCTTATTAGTAATTTCTTTGCTTTGTCACTAATATCCAGAATTTCTTCCAGGCATCTCTTCGGGGGGGGGGGGGGGGGAGGGGCTTGAACCCCCCCGAAAATTTTTTACCGCCCCCCCCCCCGAACGAAATGAAATTTATATAATTTATATAGAAAATATATACTTTTAACAGTGTTCGCCCCCCCCCCCCCCGAAGAAAGTTTACCGCCCCCCCGAGAATTTCAAGTGCCTCCCGCCCCCCCCCCCCCCCCCCGGAGAAAAAAGTCTGGAAGAAACACTGCTAATATCGTTCAACGTGTAGTAAACCACATTGCGTTTTGACCAATAACTATTTCATAAATTATTTTTCTCAAACAAGTACAACATTTTAAAATATATAGGCCTATAATTCACGTGAAAAGAGTACCGATGGCTAGTGTTATGTAAATTCAAAGAAGCGTTGTTCCCATACATTTCGATATACTTTAATATCAAGTATGTTCTTTCATCAGACGATTTTTGTGATGTTTTAAAAATTTACAAAATTTGTGTTGTTTACTTCACTTTTTAATTTTTTCAAAAAGTGAGAAAAGCCGATTTCAATGCAATTAATTTAAATGATGTAATTATTTTTGAGGTTTGAGTCTGTTCTGTGTATGTGTGTTTGTGTTAAGTTTAAAAAAATGTGTTTGTCACATATACTTTTACTTTTTAACCTCTCAAACATGGCACTTTTTAGGGTGTTGGAAAAAAAAAGTTAAAAACCAGTTTTTTTTTAAAACGTCATAACTTTTTTTCTACTTGAAATATATGAACAAATTTAGTGCACACTATCTTAGAATCGCGAGTTCTTGACATTGCAACTTTAAAAAAGCTCTGGGACCGTTTATAAAATCAGTTTGACACCCCTACTCTTATTCTCTACCTAATTCTGACCGTTCTTTTTGCTAGCTAACTATCAACTGCCTGGTCTAACTGCAGATTCACGCTTCAGCGGTCAGCTTGCCGTCCCACGTGACCGGTCAGCTCCTGTACTTTCATTGATCTCTCTAACCAGGTAGCTATATCCTGTTTCTATTAACTACTTCTACTTTACCTAACTAGCGTAATCACACCCACCCATGCCAGTAATTACTTCCCCAGGTCAATTTTACATGGAACATAACCCCTTCACAGCATTACAACCCGTCCCAAACACACAATCAATCATCACCTCACCCCCCCCCCCCTTTCGGGTAACAAAAGAGATAAAATAGAGATAAGATAGAGATAAGATAGAGATAAGGTGGTAATTTGTACTGTTACCGATACTGTCCCAGGTAAAGTAACACGTACAGCTGCAGATAAAGTATAGTTAAAGGAATATGCAAATGTTAAAAAATAGCGGTATGGAAAAGAAAACAAAAGATAGGGGAATTTATAGGGATAATGTTACTCAGAATCAAATGGGATATGCACAGAGATGGGGAAACTGGCGGGTTTAAGATAAAGATAGCGATAGCAAAGGAAAAAGATAAGGATAGTTACATGTTAACAAAATCTTCTTCTTCTTCTTCGTTCTTAATTATTAGTGTTGAAGGGGATAGAGATTTATCTGCCAGTGGGTTTGAATTCGAGACTTTGTTCAAAGTTATCAACCATAAACTTTTTGCCGACTCGACAATTAAGCGTTGCGTGTCAACTGGTTATGCGCCATTGAGGCCATTGACTCGGATTTCAGCCTGCTTTTCTTTTTGGATTTACTTCCATAGCCTTTGTCCAACTAAGAACAAACTACAAGGCAACTGTTGTTTGATTCTGGAGTTGTCTCTCCTAGAAGAGTGGCTGACCCCGACTTAACGAGCCTCATCTGCCCGAGGGTTCGAACTCGAGACTTTTCGGTTTAGCAACCATGAGCTTTACCGACTCGACCACGCCGACCCCTGTTAACTAAATGAAAATCGTATTTCCATGTTAGGCCGTAAAAACTGGGCTGAAGATATTAATAATATAACCCTCCCCCCTGTCCCTTTATATCACTCCCGATGCAAACAACTTTATTAGGAAATTACCTCACAATCAAACAACCGCCGTTTATGTAGATAAACAGATAAAGTAATAATTGGAACAGGTAAAGTACAGCTACATGTGTAGGTATAATTACAGGAATTGGTAAGGGATATAATTATCGATAGGGAAAAGGAAATTGATTATGGAAATGTATAAGGAATTGATAGGAATAGTGCTATTAAAAAAATTAAATTAAATGGGATATGGATATAAGAAAAAGGATGGGTTGAAAATAGGGATAAGAAAAAGAATTGGGATAGTTACAGGAACAGGTAAGGGATAGAGAGCGATAGGGAAAACTTAAATGGGATAGGGAAAGAGACGGGGATAAGAATAATTATAGGGATTGGAATGGCTAAAGTGATAGGGATAATCATAGGAATAGCTATAGTGATTGTGAGATGCTTCTGTTTATTTATTATGTTATGTTTGTGGTTGAGGTTGTGGTTAGTATTCACACATTGTAAACTATATTTTTCCCCAAACGTGCAGCGCCGAATACAGAAGAAAATGAAAACTATTGAAATGTTTAGTTAATTTCTTTAAAAATATTAACATCAGTACAAACACAATAACAGCATCAATATATTAAAATTATGTACATTATTTACATTAAAAGTAACATTAATGTAACAAAAATAATATCCTCGTTACATGAAAAAATTTTAAAAAGTTATTTGATTTACATGGGTAAATATCGTTTAAATGATTGTAAATTGAAAAATATAAATATAAAAATTAATTAAAAATTTACAAAATTTACATTAATACTATTGCAGTAAAATACAAGATATTTTACAAAAATTATAATGAACTTTAAAATGTTGTGCACTGACATGCATTTATCTTAAATTTATCTTAATTTTAGCTGTTAGACACTGAGGCTGTATCATAAGATGTGTGAAACGTTGCAATTTCCTTTTTGGGCAACCTATAGATCAGACGAAGTGAATCTCTAGCGATTAGAAAAGTATTTTCCTTAACTTGGCGAATTTCATTCTGTTTTGTCCGCTCTATAAAATTATTAGCCTGTTGTAGGTAATGGGAAATGCCCACAGTCATATCTCCTTTGATATAGTCTAGATGAATTTTCTCTCTGTTTTCTTTTTTTATCTTATTTATTGTATAATAGTGTTTGTAATAGTGTAGAAATAATGATTCGTTTTCTTGAAATCTATATTCTAAATTAATGTTCTGCGCAATGAAAGTGTTCTCAGCAGATTCATACTGACATTTCATATACATTGCCATTGTTTCTTTGTCGTTTTGAGTTTGAGTGTTTCTCATTCCATTAACATAGATGTAACTGGACCATTCCATTAAAAATTTAAACAAGTCTTTTTGTCTTTTTAAGGCTAAGCTGGTTGCAGTCTTGCAAACCTCTATACTTACATCGTGATGTTCTAAGCATTTTTTTTGAAGCAGTTGCCTAGCAGTTCTCGGCTTTACTTTTTGTACCATCTTGTTCAAGTAGTCATATTCGGTTTCACTATTGCAGATGTATTTGTAGTCCGAAATGTGAACATCCTTGATATCCATCAGCGACCTCTGGAATAAAAAATTCATATGTGTATCCTATTAAAGTTGATTTGATAAATGTTATTATGCATGATTTAACATAACGTTTTAGACAAACGCGGTAAACGGTCAGGAAATAGAAAAAAAATTCCGTTTAGGAGGTCATAAAAAAGACGTTAGTTTTTTTGTCCACCATATTAAACACGAATGTACCGGAATGTAAATTTCAGGCAACAACTATTTGTTGTATAAATCTTCCCAGTGAAATTCTATAAAATATATTATGGAACCCTTAAAGATTCAATTTTGCTTAACCTAATATATAAAAGACCATGTGCGCACTTCTTTCTCTGTGATCAGTATGTTTAGCAATATATGGATACCTTAAAGATACGGACTTCTGTTGAAAATAATATGGTGGATGTTTTAATTGTATAAACTACATTTTTTTTTAAATAGGAAAATAAAAATAAAGGCATTTTTAAATGTTCAAACACATTTTTAAATATGCAAACGGAAAAATGTTTATGGTTGTGCCGAGAACGCATAAACCAATGACATGTTTAAACCACGAAAAGTGCACATTACTTATGGTTTCATCTACCAATTTTAGAATATGAAGAAATAAACTTTTTCATTCAAATTTGGTTTAGATCTATAGTCAACATATCAAAACGTACGCTATGGAGTGTATACAATTTTCTCGGCCAAAAGTAATTCAAATTACTTTAAAAAACTACACAAATACGAACGAGATGGAATGTATATAGTAAACTAGTAAACGTATACTTTTACTAGTGTCCGCAGCCCCCCCCCCCCCCCCCCGAAAATAACAAATGCCCCCCTCCCCCTCCCCGGAGAAAAAGTCTGGAAGAAAGACTAGCATAAATATGGGGTTGTGTTGATTAATATGTATATAATTTGGTTTTTCTAACATGTATTGGTAGCCTATGTTATTTTAACTGTGTCAGATTTTTAGCCTTGTCACTAATATCGTTTAACGTAGAGCACATTGTAGATAAGCACATTGTAGATAAGCACATTGCGTTTTGACCAATATGGTTGTATTTTATAAAATATTTTTCTCAAACAAGTATAACATTAAATTAAGATATATAGGCCTATAATTCACGTGTAACGGGTACCGACGGCTAGTTATTTCATAACCGCCCTCCAAATGTCTTGCACTGACCTACACCAGTCTTGCACTGACCTACACCAGTCTTGCACTGACCTACACCAGTCTTGCACTGACCTACACCAGTCTTGCACTGACCTACACCAGTCTTGCACTGACCTACACCAGTCTTGCACTGACCTACACCAGTCTTGCACTGACCTACACCAGTCTTGCACTGACCTACACCAGTCTTGCACTGACCTACACCAGTCTTGCACTGACCTACACCAGTCTTGCACTGACCTACACCAGTCTTGCACTGACCTACACCAGTCTTGCACTGACCTACACCAGTCTTGCACTGACCTACACCAGTCTTGCACTGACCTACACCAGTCTTGCACTGACCTACACCAGTCTTGCACTGACCTACACCAGTCTTGCACTGTAATCCACCTGGCAACAGCTAGCATTCACCTGTCTTGCACTAACCTACAACTGTTTTATAATGCCATAAACCTGTCTTGCTTGACCTACCCATGTCTATCACCTATCTACACTTGTCTTGCACTTGCACTAACCTACATTTGTTTTACATTGACCTAAACCTGTCTTAAACTAACCTACCCGTCTTGCACTGACCAACAACTATAATACACATAACTACACCTGTCTTGAACAGCCGTACACAGTCGTGCACAGATAAGCGTCATGCACTAACCGCCACCTGTCTTGCAATAACACACAACCGTCTTTCGCTGACCTCCACCTGTCTTACACTGACTATCTTGTACTGACCTACACCTGTCTTGTTCTGACCTCCACCTATCTTTCACTGCCAAACATCTGTATTGCACTGGCCTACATGATACCTGCACCGTAGTACCCATATATTGCACCATTATTTGTGGCAAAAACGGAAGAGGCTAATCACCTGTGATCAACACTAGAAGTGCTTACCTTTTGCATTATCATTAGTCTCCAGCTTTTCGCCGTAACCATAAGTAGCTGCCTCATCATTGAAGTAATCTTTTTACCACCTGTTGAATGCATTTTAAAGAATGTATTTTTCCTAAAAAAATAATATTGGTGTGCGTTTGGGAGGTGGTTATATTTTTAAACATTAGCCTTGTTTGGATAAGTTTAAATGTTTTTTTTCTACAAGTGCTGTTTTTTTGTTATCTTTTTGCAAGTATGAGAAACTTTTTTTTACTGTCAGTAAACTCTTGGTTTCTGCTGTTTAAAATTAAGTATTAGGAAATAAAAGTGCATCTAATTTTTTCTTAGCGATTCCTTTAATTAAAACCCTTATGTTGGCTATCTTTCTTACGAGCATTAAGGGATAAAATGGGTAATAATTAGAAGCCATACACCTTCAAAAGCATAGCTGTTTTATATTAACCTATAGGCGATTTCACAGTCCTATTCAATGCTTTGAAAAAATGCGAGCTCCAAAATTTTAACAATGGAATATACATCAGCATGAGGTAGAGCGCTAGGCTGCTAACCAGAAAGTCTCGACTTCGAATCCGCGTGCAAATCAGTGGAACGTCCCTGAGTCCACTCAGCTCTTATGGTAACTCATGTTAGGGAAAGTAAAGCCGGCTAGGCTAAGTGCTAACTACACATTTCCTTCATATGACGAGGCCAAAAACATATGAACTCTACTTCATCTACTTCATCAGTCCAATGGATCGCTGATTTCAAAGAGGATTCTTACTTTACCTACACCTGTGTTGCACAATTTTTTTGCGAAAAGCAAATATTTTAAGTTTTGACACATTCATTTTGCTGTGAGACATAAAAACTTTCAAAAAAATGATGAGTAGACATAGCCATCTTTTTTTTTACATCACATTTTTGTGGATGTTATATTCCCCCCCCCCCCCAATCCCTCCCTTTTCCTCCCCGAATAGGACGTCAAAAAACATTTAGTAGACCTCTCAAAACTTACTACCAATTTACCATTTCAGTAGCATGTATCGTATGCCCATGAACTAATATGCGGACTTTCTACTTTAGGTCAATTTTATTCTTAGGCCTAAATATTAAAAGTAGACTCTATAAGGAGTATAATGTAAGAGGTCATCCATAAATGTCGACACGCTTTTTGACGATTTTTACCTACCCCCTACCCTCCGTCACACGTCACAAAAAGCCATACACCCCTAAAATGACGTTACATCTAAGCCTACAACCCCCCCCCCCCCCCCCTCAAAATTGCTGTTGAACTTTTTTTCCAAAATCTTGTCAGAACTCTGTCAATTTATTAAAACAGTTTTCTAAATCGCGAAATAACGGCTAAAACTCGTTTACTAACATTGCTTTTTTTATAATGCAAAAAAAGTGACGTCACACCATCTGAGCCCCTCGCTTTCATCACACACCGTCACAAAATCACGGACCCCCATCCCCCCTACGAGTGTGACGTCATTTATGGACGACCCCTAAAGAGAAAGTAAATGTGACCGTTTTAAACGTCCAACACAAATGTAATATTTCGATAGAAGTTTATCAATCTCGGCCTATTTAACGATGACCGTGCTCAGTAATTATTTTAGAAAAACATCGATGTTTAAATACAATCTTGATGGCTAGTAGGTTGACATCTGACGTCATTTTAGATGTTGGACCCTGGCTTTTTTACGACGATGAGCGAATATGGGGAGGGGGAGGGAGGTTTAATAAACATGCTTTGGTGTTGGGTTGTTAGTAGTATTGTAATCTCGACTAATTTTATGGTTAGAAATTAGGGTTAGGCGTATGTTAGGACCAGGGTTGGGTTAGGGACAGGCTTAGCATTGACATCTTCTAGCCATGTGTATTTAGTTAACTATCAGTAACCTAACACCCCGTTTTTAAAGAAGATTCCATTATCGGACACCGGTATAAACATTATTACCCTTAAAATATCAAAACTAAAATGATTACTTACTTAAATATTAATCTATCATACTTTTTGTTTCGGCAAGTCAACTAGGCACCAGCTGTGTAACAATTGACCAAAAACGACTTCAAAACACAAAATGAGACAAGATGTGTAAGACAGATGTAGTGAACACTATTTATTTGTCAACATCACGTAAACCTGTGTTCACTGCGGATAGTTTTAAAAAATAATTGTAATCTGCCAAATGACAATTTTTTTATAAAAGCTGCCGTGGAAGAGAGGTAGGGCATTCGAATCCTCACTCGGAAGGCTCGAGTTCGGTTCACGGGATGGGCAACTCGTTCAATTTAGAGTTATCAGAGATTGGCATTATAAATGTTCAGTGGGTTAAATCATATTACATTTTTAGAGTAAATGGAAGTTTTCTAAAATTTTGCTGTAAGCTAAACATTTTCGTTGTAGGCTAAACATATCTAACATGAGTCAATAAAGCTAATAAATCATACGAGCTGACCCGCGACGTAGCATACGCTGCTATTTAGTTTAATTCCTATTTTTCAGTAATTCATATTTTGTGAATTCGACACTACCAATGCTGCGACCGAAATTGTTTTGCCTTAAAACACTATCAGTAAAGGGCGATTATCCTCACCTTCACTTTCCACAAGGGCAGATGACCACGTGTCTAAAAGTGTAATTATGTAGTAAACAAGGACATATGACCACGTGCCTAAAAGTGTAATCATTTAGTAAACAAGGGCATATGACCACGTGCCTAAAAGTGTAATCATTTAGTAAACAAGGGCAGAAGACCACGTGCCTAAAAGTGTAATCCTGTAGTAACCAGGGCATATGACCACGTATCTAAAAGTGTATTCATTTAGTAAACAAGGGCAGAAGACCACGTGTCTAAAAGTGTAATCATTTAGTAAACAAGAGGATATGGCAAATGTAATTTTTAGAGAAGAATACGATCCCTCTAGACGTGTGCTACTAAATACTTGTTCAATGCTCGAATTTTATATAGTCTTTCTACTGAGGGCTTGGCAATGCTGAGTTTTAATGTTGTTGAGTTGTGGTGTGATGTACTTAGCTAAGCATGGGCTATGCTCTATTGGGGGGGGGGGGCAGTAGATTAGATGTAGCTTTCTTTAAGCATCATTATGTGTGCTAATATAAATTACAAAATTGGCATCTGGACAATTGCGCTAATAATTATATCCATTTTGTTTCAAAACTATAACATAAGCATGATTTTATTTTAAATTGTGCCACATTGTTTTGCCATGTAAAGCTAATAAAATTATGCATGTAAGTCAAAGACATTAATGGTGTTTAATACTTTATTAATTATATCATTTAAAAAGTCATAACAAGGTTTTACTGATCTGAAGCTCTTATGTTTTCAGCATATTAAGTTCAGATAAATTAATTTAACATGTTTTAGTTCTTCGTTGATTGTTCGATCAACAGTCGTGGCGAGCGCTACAGAAGTTATAAATTGTCGTGAAATCAATCGACATGTAACTGACCAAAGATAGTTATATGAGATGTGCTATTTTCCCAAATAGTTGTTTTCTAACGGTCAAGATAGATTTAGAATTTAGTTTGCACAGTAGATGTTTGACATAGTGCCTTTGTGTACAGACGTTATCAGATCTAGTTTTACCTTCACGTTTGATCAATCATTTGCTTATCTTGGATTGTTGAAACTAAAAAGCTGTTTATAGTTTTAACTATTTTTTTATACATTCGTTAATTTTACTTCTTTTTTTTTAATGTGCATATAACCCAATTATCTTCACATGAAAAATAATAATAGAACATCTTCTTTCGTCTTATGTATTACAATATTTTAATGGATTATACCTTATTTTATTTTGACGTCCTTATAATCCAAAAAATCAAAAACCTCCTTTGGTTTGTCTTGGGCTGTCATTTCCCACCACCAGTGTTCAACGGGGGATATTGGTGGGGATGACGTCATCTTCCAGAAATTGATAGACACTGGCCCATTTCTTTAACTCCTCATCAAAATCCTGCAGATAGTAATACACCCGACCATAACATGTGCTGAAAGGCACCACACAGTGACGCTTGGATTTGAGTACCGGCACGTCTTCAAGGGCAGTGTACAAAAACTCTATCCCAGATCTCATGTGGCAGACCTCTGAGGCGCTGAGAACTGCGCCTGCATTTCTGAGATCACTTTCTTTCTGCTCCAAAAAAAACCGGTGATTGTCGCCATGGGCCTTGATCTTTCTTGCGAGAGATGTAGAGTATGTCTTTAACTGGGGGTGTGGATTGCAGCAGATGTTTAAGAATTAGATTGTTCCCATGTTGTTGCCGCAAGAGCAACGTGTCAATGCTGAAGTTGACATAGAGTTGCTCTACGGGGAAACTGAAAAAGTTGCCTTTGTTGTAAGCCTCGTTCAGACGTTGTCTGGCTGCCATCAGCATTTCTGCAAGTTTTGGAACTACTTTTGTAGCAGTCTGAAATTAAATAAGGAACATTATACCAAATAATTTAGGAAGGAGATGAAGGAAAAACTAGTCGCGTGTATATATTAAGAAAACCGCTTCTTAAATTAATGATATTTTGAAACTTACTTTAAAATCATAACATTTCACATTTTACAATTAGTAAAGATATTGACATATATACAGATATACCTATATAATATAAATATATATAAGCCTATATATATATAAATATATATATATATATATTAATTCGGACTTTTATCGGTTACAACCATTAGCCGGCCAATGTACAAAGTCAAGAAGGTGGATGATATTAGCCAATGTGTACATTGGCCAACTGCGTGCTTCGACCGTAACACACACACAAATGTATAGATTTTACCTCCGATGTAAAAGCCATTATCTATGTAATAGATTACACTCTACGTAGACGAACATGGGAAAGAGACTACGTTTGGCCTGAAAATGAATAATTAAAACTAAATTTGCATTTTATATTACACGACCAATGAGATGACCACCCGTGTTTGTACAATGAGATGACCACCTGTGTTTGTACAATGAGATGACCACCTGTGTGTTGAGACAATGAGATGACCACCCGTGTTTGTACAATGAGATGACCACCTGTGTGTTTAGACAATGAGATGACCACCTGTGTGATGAGACAATGAGATGACCACCTGTGTGATGAGACAATGAGATGACCACCTGTGTTGAGACAATGAGATGACCACCTGTGTGTTGAGACAATGAGATGACCACCTGTGTGATGAGACAATGAGATGACCACCTGTGTGTTGAGACAATGAGATGACCACCTGTGAAATGAGACAATGAGATTACCACCTGTGTGGAGACAATGAGATGACCACCTGTGTGATGAGACAATGAGATGACCACCTGTGTTGAGACAATGAGATGACCACCTGTGTTGAGACAATGAGATGACCACCTGTGTGATGAGACAATGAGATGGCCACCTGTGTGATGAGACAATGAGATGACCACCTGTGTGATGAGACAATGAGATGACCACCTGTGTTGAGACAATGAGATGACCACCTGTGTTGAGACAATGAGATGACCACCTGTGTGTTTAGACATTGAGATGACCACCGTATTTTCAGAAGAGTCCCTGATACATGCAAAAAATATTTCCCCTTAAGTGCCTTAACTTATACATAAAAATATAAATTAAAAAGTCTCTTTATTTAGGAAGATTTTTTTCCCGTGTTTTTCCGGAGCCTACCCCTTTTAAGAAGCATGACATTATCCATTCGGCCTCGACGTCTTATTTTAAATAGTTAATACTAACTGATTTCATATCAAGAGCTAAATATAAGATATTTAGCACTACAGGAAATGATCTTACCCGTCAATACTCCCATCTCAAACTTTTAGTAGGGCAGAGGCGTAGCGAGGGGGGGGGGGTGCGGGATGTGCGGGCCGCACCGGGTGACACCATTTAGGGGGGGGGTGACACCAAGACAAAAAATAGAACAATATATAGAGAAAAACTTGAGGGGGGGTGCAAATCGAAAGTTTGAGGGGGGTGCAAATCGAAAATTTGAGGGGGGGGGGGTGCAAATCGAAAGTTTGGGGGGTGCAAATAAAAAAAAATTGAAAGTTTGTCCCCGGGAAGGGTCGCAACGCCTCTGTGGGGTGACACCATTAAGTGCCGCACCGGGTGACACCCGACCTCGCTACGCCACTGTAGTAGGGCCTATATAAAATTTACTTACTTGTCAAAAAGACCGGTGACTGGGTTATAAAATAGTTTACAGTTAATGTTTACTTGGCCAGATATGTGTACACTAATTGGAATATTTTTAAAGACGGATAGGTCAAAAACATTATCCGTATCATTACATTTTAACTTTTAAAAGAATTTTATGTTGGTTTTTTTATTGCTGATTTTTTTATATTTTATTATTATTATTATTTTTAATAAAATACATTTATTATCAATTTAAAACAAATACATCAACGTCAACATAAATATCATTTACACAAATTCAAACATCCATTGAAGCGGAAGAATTTTACAACTGTACATAATGAATATTTACATCATGTCATATATATGGTTAAACTTGGTTTGATATGTACACAATTTCAAAGAGATAAACAGTAAAAGGAGTAAAGTTAAAATGAAGGGTTGGAATCCGGATGGGGAGAGGAAACGAAGTCGTAAATGGGGAGGGGGAATGTGTGAGGGAGAGACAATGGGGCAGTGAAGCGTGTCCTGAGTGGAGAAACATAATGTTTTGGTCTGTTGAAAGTAAGTTGGTGTGGGGGGGGGGGAGGTTGTGGTACATCAGTGAACTCAGCTCACTGTGTTGATTCTAATGTTTTTATTGTGTTTACTGGGCGCTGGTCTAGTAGTGTGTAGTTTGAGGAAAGTTGTTGACATTAACATGGTACATCAATTATTATATTGCTTTACAATTGGGTTTGACGTATGATATAAAATCAAACAATTTTCATATTTGGACAAAAGGCAGATGGCTAATAAAAAAGAATTAAAAAAAGAATTAAAAAAAAAACATTTATATTTAGTGAAATAATTAATGTGATGTGGGGGGTGGGGGTCACAGGGGCAGTGGAGGGTTTGAGGGAGTGGTAGGAGGTCGGGGGTCGTTATGAGATCGTTTGAGTAGGGAGAGAGGCATAGGGGGTGGGGGCATGCGGACGGAGGTGAGTTTGGTGGTTGGCGGGGCATTAAGGAAGTGAAATTGTGGGTTTATGGTAAGGCGATCCAGACGTAAAAAAAAGTGCTATGTAATCTACATGCTGAGGTGTTACTATTTATAGCGTGTGTGTTAGTGTTCTATATTTGTCAAGTCGTCTATTATAACCAAATCTAGCATCTGTCCCATGAACTGTGCATTGTCATATTTGGCTCTGTTTGTTTTTTTGTCCGAATATCTTGTCTCTAAATAGTTACCGGCCTTCCTTTTTCCTCTAAATCCGCCCTGTCCTTTTTTTTAGGGGTGGGGGGGGGGGGGGCGTTTATTTTATCTGTGTCCACGTTGGAAATAATTATAATTGTCTTTTCTATCAATTATCTACTATATTACTATATCTAGGCTCCAAAAATTGTTTATTAAAATCCCATTGGTTAGTATTTTAGGATATTTATGGGCAAGTCTCCGTAATTTATCAGCATTTTGTTCCAGACAATTATATCCATTAACTTTTTAAAAACTTTTTTAAAACATCAAATTTCCAATTGGTCAGTTTACGCTTCTTCTTCTTCTTAATCCTCATCACTCCCTGTGGAGTATAGGGCAGCAACAAATCTCCGCCATTCCACTCTGTCCTGGGCGAGCCACTTTAGTTCATGCCAGGTTTTGCCAGTAGCCTGTACTTCTTCTTCCATCTCTCTCCTCCATGTTCCCAGTGGTCTTCCTCTACTTCTCTTTCCGGGTGGGTTCCACTTCAGCGACATGTTGGGGAGTCTTCTTTTGCTCATGCGTAGGACATGGCCCAGCCATCTCCATCTCCTCATTCGAACAGTTTACGCTAGACCGGTTGTTATTTCTCGCCTGGTCGCTAAGCCAATCAGTGTGCAGATGTAGGTGTGTCCACTACGTACTACAAGCTCACGTGATCTCAACATTTTGCTGAAGGCTGACCAGAGCATCAAACATTGAAACATCAGACACCTGCTTGAGTAAAGAAGGTAGTTTAGAACATTTATTCCTATTTAGTAATTTTTTAAAACCTGGCTGTAACTTTACAGCTAGGCAATTTAAGCTGACAATTTAATAACGAAGTGTCTATTCCCAGTTGCCTAGAGCTATTTGGGACATTACCAGCCGTAACTGGGTTTTTTTTTACAACATTTCATGCTAAAAATGACGACCATTTCATGCTAAAAATGACGACTATTTCATGCAATAATTATCATTAAAAAAAAATTTCTGATTGAACTAAAAAGTAAGCCAGAAGAGGGAAGGTACCGAACCTTGTTTTTTTTATCAAATTACAATTACTAGTTTATGTCCCTTTTTTGTACAAATCAATTGGAATCTAATATGATCAATAAAATATTTCCATGGATCAATTTAGTAATAATAATAATTGAATATTGTATTGTCATCGGAAACAAAGCTAACTGGGAAGTTGCCGAAATTTCGATCGCAAGATTTGATGGAAAGACAAACAGATGCGAAAGCAAGTTAAAGAAAACGTGGTAAAAAATGACGACCATTTAAGTCTAAATCTGCCGATCAAGGCATACAGCAGTGTGGTGCAGTGGGACAACGTTGTGCCGGATGTTGTGAGTTCGATCCCCTCAAATACTGTCGGACGTTGACATTGATTTGAATATAACAAGATTTATGGTTTTGCTGTTTTCATGAAAGTTGTTACTTTCCAATACTTTTTTTTTCGTTTGTGATGTTATTGCGGGCAAATTTACAGCAAAAAAAAAGTTCCCTTTCAATTGAGAAAAAAAATCTTGCGATTTCACCTGATATACACTTCGAACCACTCAGCGAACTTAACCCGCCCCACACGCCTTAAATAACACACCGCCCCGTAAAAAACACACCCCACACCATACACCACACATTCAAATCTACTCCCCACTACTCCAAATAGCAGAAGCCACACCACCCCCACTAACCTTCCAATTTATATGCAATCGCTTATCATACCCAGCATATGAACGACACTACACTCGGAGTAGCCCCAACCCCAACCTCACACTACGCAATGGAATTCATCCTGTATCGTACTACCCCACCTCGCTACCAACACTTACACCACATAATAAACACCGCGTTAAAATCCACATCACACTACACCAGGGGTCGGCAACCTTTTGAAGCGGAAGAGCCAAAAGTTACAATTTTCAAAATTTCCCTGGTTTTAAAGAGCCTCTAACATTTTTTTTATTTCAAATATTTTTTTTTATTAAGGTAATTATTAATATTTGTTCAAGGAGCTGGAACCGCATCTTGATATCAAAAGAGCCGCATGCGGCTCGCGAGCCGCAGGTTGCCGACCCCTGCACTACACCACTTAGTAAAACCCACGCCTCACCCCAAGGTCCAAATCACTTTTCCCTACTCCCAACCACACAAATACACCACAAAACACACGTAGTAGACCTTCCCCACCCCTCACACCCCAACCCTTATTCAGCTTAACCAGTGTTTCTTTGTGACATCTCTCTTGTCAGGATTGGGGGGGGGGGGGTGGGACTTATACGTTAAATTATGATAGCAATTATTTTATTGTCATTCTTGTGTGCATATTATATTTTAAACATTTTTTAATTAAAGTATTTAGATAAATCTTTAATGAATGTAATCGCCACGCACGACTAACCAAATGATTCAATACATTTACAGATCCGTCACAAAACTCGATCTCGGCTATGGCTCAATCCTTGATGGTAATGTTATCCTGGCTCAAACTTTTCTTTTAATTCAATCCACTTTTACACATACACTCAATAAACACGCATTATGTTACAAGCACATACGCTTCTCCAACTTTAAGTCATTTTTAACAGGGTAGAGAAAGAGCTCATTCTAAGCTGCGTTTCTGATTTATAAATATACACACTTAAGGAAACAGACAGCTACTTGGCGTAAAACATTTATTGGACTTTATTTCTACACAGTGGCGTAGCGAGGGGGGGGGGGGGCGGGGACATATGTCCCCGGGCGCCGACCTTAGGGGGCGCCAAAATGGGTTGGAAAATAAATTGAACGGTTGATGGGTTTGAAAATCGAAAGTTTGAGGGGGGTGCAAATCAAAATTTTGAGGGGGGGGGGGGAGTGCAAATCGAAAATTTGAAGGGGGGGTGCAAATCGAAATCTTGAGGGGGGGGAGTGCAAATCGAAAATTTGAAGGGGGGGGGGGTGCAAATCGAAATCTTGAGGGGGGGGTGCAAATCGAAAAGTTTGTCCCCGGGCGCTACGCCTCTGTTTCTACATCAATTGTGTGACGCCAAAAAAAAAATAATTACAATTTTAATTTTATTTCTTAGCCTTGTCAAGTGGTTTTGTTCAAAACTACCCGACTTCTAAACACAACAAAAGAGTACCTAGGCAAGCCGAGTCACATGGGTAAATTCCCAATTGCAAATTTTTTTCATTACTTTGGACTGGGCGTCATGGAGATGAGGAAACAATATGGCCGAGACTATGACGTCACACCTTACCTGATGTCAACTCCACACATCCGCCAACTCAGCCAATCCATAGCGACCACGTTCATCTACCAAAGAGATCACCTTGAAGATTATGTAGACTTTACCAAAATGGAACTTGCACGTAGTCCTTATGTCTATACCGCTACTAATCTTTGTTTTGTACGATCTGGAATGGAATTTTTCTTCACATCTTTTGCGGACGTTCCTGTCACTACAGGCAAAAGTTCTGTTCCATTTAAGCATCATTATAATGCCGTGGCTGGGGACTTGGTGGAGAGTTTCGATGTCTCCTTGAAGTTCTATGTCCATAATTTCAGGTTTCAGTTTTATGATAGAATCCCGCCAAGGGTACCATCCAGCCATTGGTGGTGGATCAAGAAAATACAAAATACAACAACTGACATTAGAGATTTGTATTATTGATGGATTCAACACTCGCGATGACAGAATCACAATACTGATTCCATCATGCCATTTGTGTTCCTTGAAGTATATGCACGTTGCAGCTGAGTTAGGATCAATGCAGTGTGAATGTCTGAAGCTCAGCTAACACTCAGCACTAATATTTCAAAATTAAAATAGTGGTGGAATAGGAATTCACTGGCCATGAAACTAAATACATGTGTTTTAATCTTTTTTGAAGCTTGTTAGATAAATAAAACAGAAATTTACATGATGAATTCAATTATTTTATTAATTTTATATTCACAGTGCAGTTTTAAACAGATGCCACTTGTATGCATTCACATCTCTACATTAGTATACCTACACCCAAGTTAAATAAATCGAATGAGGACATCACAATCACATAATCAATCTAGCATAGTGGCACTGTTACACTTTCACTAGGAGATGTGTGCAACATAAACAATACCATTAAACAGAAATGTTCATACGATTCCTTACATCCTCAACAATTCAACAGACATGTTTGTACTAATTCTAATTCTAATACCATTCTAATTTATAATTCCGTTTCAACCATTTAACGTGTATTCTCATAAGATTGTATAACACTTTTACAAGTAAACATATGATTGTACTTAGTTTCCTAGAAAAAATGCGCAAACGGAAAAATGCGCATACAGAAAAATGCGCAAACACAAACTACTAATACACTTTAATTTTGTCATATTTTTTGGGAAAATGTTTGTTTATTCTTTAATGCATATGTAGGGTTTTTTTTTTATTGTCTATAAATACTCGATTTAAAAAAAAATATCTTGCGCAAATTGTGTGCGCAGTATTTTGGATGCGAATATTTCCGGGAAAAAAAGGTCTAGATAATATTAGCTGATATATAATTCTTACAAAATAATCAAAACATTCATCGATGGGAAAACATTTTAAACATTTTAAATCAACATTTTAAATCAACATTTTAAATCAACATTTTAAATCAACATTTTAAATCAACATTTTAAATCAACATTTTAAATCTACATTCCATTGCCGGTCAAAACACCACCCAGCTGAGCTGCCAATATAAAAAAAAATGTATGCGTGTATGTATCATCGACATACAACCACTTTACGGTTGTGACTATATCATCCAACCACAGCAAAGCTGCCTGACAATAAAACCTTGTTGTTGCTCTTCTTCTTCGTTCTTAGAAAGGGATCCCCTACAACAGAATTAAGTATACGTGTCAACTGGTTATGCGCCCTAGAGGCCAATCACTCCGATTTTAGCCTGCTTTTCTTTTTTGGGTTTACTTCCCTTTGTCCTACCAAGAACAAACTACAAGACAGCAGTTGTTTGATTTTGGAGTTTTCTCTACTAGAAACTGTTTACAGCTAACAAGCCTCATCTGCCCGATGTTGTTACTCTGAAGCATTGCATAATGTAAACATTAAAAGAATTTTGTATGCCTTCCGCTTGATTTCACTCGCATTACACTTTTCGACCTAGAGTAAACGTACACACACACGAAAGTATTTTTTTTAATTAAATAAAATAGATAATTTAAAAATAAATGTTCTTGACTCAGATATCTTTTCAGACCTAACGATAAATAGAGCAGGCGGAGTAGAGCTAATCTGTTTCTGTGATTTATATACTAGGCAGTTACGATTTACGCTCAAGCAACAGGGTTTCTTCCAGACTTTGTTCTCAGGGGGTGGGGGGGCACTTGAAATTTTCGGGGCGCGCGGACTAAAATTTCCGGGGAAGGGGGTGGACACTGTCAAAAGTATATATTTTCTATATAACTTCCATTTCGTTCGGGGGCGGTAGACTTTCTTCAACGTTTAACCACGCTGTCCCTACATTAAATCATATTACGTTAAGAATACATTTTTTAAAGGGTAAACGCTATTGAATCTGAACTATCTGTTACTGATAAAATTTAAGAACATTAAGAAACAAATCAAACAACAAATTTAACTACTTTGAAACTGTAATTATTTGTTCTTGCAGAAACAATATTGAAATGAAATAATGTCAAATTAGTTTTAAAACAAAACCGTAGTACAAACCACGACACCCCCTTACTAATACAACACCACTTTTAAAAAAACATATAAAACCAATAACATAAATTTTTATATGCGAATTCCTGGAAACATGAGTGTAAACCATACACGCTTTTCATTAAATGCTAATTAAGCCAGCAACTGCTCCACCAATATCTTGTGATCAATACGCAAGTGATCATTTCCCCTTTTTTATTTGTTGCCTCCCCTGGCGACGTTCTGTGTCCGTTGCTTTGGTTTCTGCTGGGACGCGCTAGCTGATTGGCTGTGTTGTATCTAATGAAAACGAATGTGAAACCTCAGAAATCCTCGTCTGATCGAGCTTTTGCCGGCCCTAGTGGTGCGTGTCACCTTTCGTAACTTAGTACACCGGAAATGGGATTGTGTGCACGCGCTGGGAAAGAAAACCATTGATTATCTGGAGGTTGTTTTTTTTCGTGTTATTTCTGCAGACTCTCTCTCTTTCTTTCATTCTCTCTCTTTCTCTCTCTCTCTCTCTCTCTCTCAATATATATATATATATATATATATATATATATATATATATATATATATATATATATATATATATGTGTGTGTGTATGTATACATATATATGCAAATATATATATATATATATAAGTATATATATGCATATACATACATATATAAACAAACACACACACACACACACACACATATATATATATATATATATATATATATATATATATATATATATATATATATATATATATATATATATATATATATATATATATATATATATATATATATATATATCAGAGGACTCGTACCAGATGATTAGATCCCTCACTCCAAATGTTGTCGGTATATTCCAAGGAATACTAGGCGTTTCGTTTGGTACCAACGTTTTTTGCAGAAGCTTCCGAAAGTGAAAAAAAAATAGCAGGTTTACGTTTGCGTGTTTGAGTGATTAAGTGCTTTAATGTTGTGGCTTCTTGGAAATTGAAATGTGAATTTTATGATTTTCTTGTTGTTTGAATAGAAGACAAAATATGCAGGGGATGTTATCATGTGCCACAGGATGCGGCGCTTTAGCGTGTATTGATAGAATCGTTTGCCTTCGTTTTACATATACCATCATATAGCCGTTAGCCTACGTGTTACATATATCCCCATATAACCGTTTGCCTACGTGTCACATATATCCCCATATAACCGTTTGCCTACGTGTCACATATATCCCTATATAACCGTTAGCCTAGGGGTTATAAATACCCCCCCGAAGAACATTTAAGCCCTGCCCCCCCCCCCCCCCTTAAACGAAATAGAGTCCTTCCCCCCACCCTCCAGAGAATAAATTCTAAAGAAACACATATCCCCAAACAATGTAGCTGACTTGTTACTTACGTAGACCCAGAAAAACCAATGTGTTGCTAGACTTAAAACAGAAACTATTTGCACTATTCCTTCTCCAAAACCCGATTCTGTTCCAATCATCTAACTGGATTTGTTTGAAATGTCTTCTACGAAATTCTAGACTTGAAATTGTCTGTGAAGAAGGCAATACATTAATGGGTCAGAATATTTCTGGCGATAAGAGAGCAAAGAATATACATTAACACACACATATATACACATGCACCCACACGCACACACACACTAATATATATATATATATATATATATATATATATATATATATATATATATATATATATATATATATATATATATATATATATATATATATATATATATATATATATATATATATATATTTATTTATATTTATATATATATATAGGCTAATTATATTATATATAGGCTATTTATATTATATATCGGCTATTTATATTATATATAGGCTATATATGTAGGCTATATATATATATATATATATATATATATATATATATATATATATATATATATATATATATATATATATATATATATACATATATATATATATATACATATATATATATATATATATATATATATATATATATATATATATATATATATATATATATATATATATATACTATATATATATATATATATGTTTTATGTGTATAATAATAATAAACAACTTCAACAGCCCGTCGATACATGATACACGCACGCACACATTACTATACACCCAACCCTTCTACAATGTCACATCAAGCACGACTTCGTGTTCCACAGCCCATTAAAAAACTAAACACTTTCAACACTCAAACACGGAAGTCAGAATTTTTTCAAGATTACTTTTTCGATTTCCCCCAAAAGAACAATAACAATGATCGCCTAACAACGATAAAGGCGAGTGGATACACATGGCAAGTTTGATAACTCTAGTTTAGTTTAATTGTGTTCATCCATGATGACATTTGCCACGTATGTTTATTAGCAGTTTTTCTCTCCCTTTATGTGGTATTGAAGCAAGGAAGTATAAGTTTAACTATCGACAGAGTAAACGGCAAATGCTTACAGTAATCTCCCTTGAGGTATTTAGACATTGTTTTGTTGTACTCGAGATATCAAGTTTTGTTTTCTGTGATCAAAAATAATAAAACGTTTTTTTTAAATGATAATAATAAGCCTTTTGAATGAACTGAAAATAAGAAAATAAAACTAATTTGCTTTCTTTAATAAAAAGCATTGGTCGCCAAAAATTTTTAGAATTCAGTACTGAAGGCCGAAATAGGGGTTGGAAGTAAAACTGATCATATTCTTCTTTCAAATATCTTAATACATTATCGGTATCTATTTCCCGTTCATGCCAAGACACAGAACATAATTAAGTAGAGTTTATCTGTTTCAATTACCTCGGCAAAAAAGAAGATAGTGTGGTCAGCACTGTGCCCAGCCGCCATTGTTTCCCTAATGTTGTGAATCAGGTACTCATCAAATACCTTAACTACAAACACACAAAAACCGAAGTGTGTTGCGCAAGAGTACAAGACACATTGGTTGTGCCCAGTGACGCAGCGAGGTGCGGCACTTAATGGTGTCACCCCCCCCCCCCCCCCCCCAGAGGCGTAGCGACCCTTCCCGGGGACAAACTTTCAAATTTTCGATTTGCATCCTCCTTAAACTTTCGTTTTGCACCCCCCCCCCCTCAACTTTTTCTCTATATATTTTGCGATTTTTTGCCTTGGTGTCACCCCCTAAATGGTGTCACCTGGTGCGGTCCGCACCCCCCCCCCCCCTCGCTACGCCTCTGGTTGTGCCACTCTAGATCACACACTGGTTGGTATTGTCTGTTGTTGCACAAGACTGGTATTAACACGTATTGTAATTGGATTCATTAGCGTGGTTGTACGTTTATGTTGTGTTTAGTCAGCAGGGGACTCATGCGCCTGTCATTTAGTCTTTTAGTCTCGGTCTAGTAACGTAATACAAGATTTATAGTTATTATATTGATTGTCTAGATATGGTGATATGATATGGAGTATCGAGCGCAGGGATAAATGGGGGGTGGGGGTTAGAGTGGGGGGAGGCGGTTGGGTATCGGAGAGGTTGTGTGGGTGTTGAAGGGTAGGAGGTGTTGGGGGGAGGAGGTGTTGGACTTCAGTCCTTCTGTCTATCTGTCTTTCTGTCTATCTGTCCTTCTTACTCTATTTCTCTGCCTGTGTGTGTGTGTTTCTCTCTCTCTCTCTCTCTCTCTCTCTCTTTGGATGTCTGTCTGTCTCTCTTTCACTCTCTCTATCGTTTTAAGACCCGCTCACGTCCGACGATAACGCACGTGTATATTATTTTCAATTAATTGTTTAATTAGTCATAAATAAAAGTTTCATAAGTAACCAAAAAACGGAACGGCGTGGCTTAGCGGTAGAGAGCTAGACTGCTAACTCGAAAGTCTCGGTCTCCGAGGTTCAAGTCAGTAGAACGTCCCAGACTACACCAGCTCCATCCAATGGGTACCTAACTAACATTAGGGAAAGTAAAGGACGCTGTGCATTGTGCTGACCGCACTATCCCTTCATATGCTGAGTTCACTGACACAGATGAACTCTACTTCATCTGCCCTATGTGTCTCGGGCAAGAACAGGAAAACGATGATGAAGAAGCAACCAAGGGGATCACTGGGTATCTGTAATCACCCAATTTGACAGGAGATGTGGTGTTCACGTGTGACATTTACAAGTTCATAAGGAGCATTAGTCATTATAAAAGTTATTTTAGGCTTGTCAAAATATATAAATGCTAATTAGAAAAAAAAAAACTGGATCTTTTAGGGAATTAAAGTTTCTACCAGGCATCTCTGCCGAACGAAATGAAATTTATATTTATATAGAAATACTTTTACCAGTGTCCGTGTCCGCCCCCCACCCCCGGAAATATCAAGTACCCCCGGAGAAAAAAGTCTGGAAAAAACACTGTAGGGATTACAGAATGGATGCGAAAGCTGGGCAATTTTTGCCATAATTAAAATAATATTTGAATAACAGGTGATTGGGTAGCTTCCTGGTTGAAAAAAAGTCCATTTTTGCCATGCACCAACTGTGCGAAGACGTCAAACGGTGTAGGGTAATCTTGTGTCTTCCTGATTTTGTATCCGCTTGACAACGTGTACACAAAACGGTGTAACCACCACTGTGTGGTAGGGGTGTTGGGTGTCATGTTGGTGTTGGGTGTCATATGGGTAGGGTTAAGTTTCCTCTGTCTTGATGTAACCGCCCCATAAATAAAGTCGCCTTCTCATTGGCCCTTTTCGTACGCCAAGGTAAAAGAAACAGCTGAATTCACTTCCCTGGAGTCCGCAGGAGACGAGTGAGTGTTTATAGTACCCCTGCTTCCCCGTATGTAACCATCTTCATGCCTTGCAGTGTCACCTGACTGATTTAATTATTTTTAAATACACACTTCGCGTACGTTCGCAAACTTCCGGGGCAGAAAATTGCGCAATCAGGGAATTGCGCACACGGTAAAATCCGCATTCATACAATTCACAAACTTAAAAGTTATTTAAATTTTTAAAAATTGTATTTGAAAACGAAATAGAAAATGTACGTTAGCTTCTGCGATCGGTGCACTTTTTTAATACCAGAATTACATATACGGGGAATTATGTATGGTGTGGTGGGGTGGGGGGTAGGGGGTGGTCTGTGCACATAATGTTCTGGATCGTCTTTGAACTGACTCATATCCTGTAACCCAAAATAGTCACTTACCCCCACCCCCACCCCCACCCCCTCCCCCCTCCAGGTATAGTCAGACGTCTTTTTTGATTGGTCTCTAAGTCTTGAGCCCAGGTGCCGATCTAGCAACCAAAGTACAACCGAATGACACCGTGTACAATCAGAGGGCAGACAATACGACAGGTGTAGCGCTTAATGTGGCTGACTCAAGTCAAAAGTGACTTCGAATGTCAGGAGAAGCCAACGGTAAGAAATTCAATTTGTTGTTATTTTTGTTGTTGTTTTTGTTGTTGTTAGAGTTGTTGTTGTTTTTGTTATAGTTGTAGTTGTTGTAGTTGTTGTTGTGCAATCAAAAGTTGATTACATCAAAAAATTTGTCAGGTGGTCGAATGGAAAAAAAATGTAGGTGAAGTAGAGTTTAGCTATTTTCGCGGCCTCGCCATATGAAAGGAGAGGTCAGTTCTATGCCCAGCCGCCTTTACTTACACTTGAGTCAGGTACCGGTTAGAGCTGGGTGGGCTCAGGGACGCTCTACAAACGCGAGAACGTGTTTAAACCCGTGACATTCGGTATAGTAGTCTTGCACTCTACCGCCCAATTTCTGGGAAAACGACAGTAACATTAAATTGATTTTTTAAACGATAAAAATATGTATCTTATACAGTGGCGTAGTTAGGCGGCCGCCGCGGGTGCCGACCTTAAGGGTGCGCCAAAAGGGGTAGAGAAATTAATTTAAAAGTTCATTTTAAGCTGAGGTATTATACACAGTCAAAGTTACGAAAATAAACGACTACAAGGCTTTACACATTGATTTAATAGTTTTCTATTTTGATTTTTCCATTTTAATTTTATTTTTATTTTGTGACACCAAAATAGAAAATGTTACGGGATAGTTACTGGTAAAAAGCGCCACAAACATTTCCAACAGAGGTGGGCGCTTTTTCACAGACATGAATAACTATATATATGAATTGGAGGGGGTGCACAAAACTAATAGTCCACCCCGGGCGCCGAAATAGGTCGCTAAGCCTCTGATCTTATACTTATCTAAAACCATACTATTCAATAAGAGCGGATTTATTTACAAGTTAAAATGTCTAAAGCCTAGGCTTCTATATACTTGAGATAACGTAAAAAAAAATTGAAAAAAAAATAGGCAAATTTTAGGCAGTGCTATGCTGCTTTCCTTACTGCAAGTTATACAAAGATAAAACATTTTTGAAACCTTTTGATGATAAGCTTTTATATGCACTGAATTTTTTAAAGGTAAAATACGCTTGCTTTCTTTAGGAAATACTTTAGCCGCACCTAAAATCAATGATTTGACTTAAAGATAGGAAGTTTTATTTTTTTTATTTTTTGTTTATTTGTTTTATATTTTTACTGCAATAAAAGCTCAATTTTTATAAACTGTTTTCCATTTGTTTTATTTCAACTTTTTTATAATTCGTTTTTAATCGTAGTCGACTCCACATAAAAAATATAAATATTTGCATTAAAACCCGATCATTAGCGTGTGACCTCTCATGGTCCGTGGTCGCTCTCAGCTGTGAATCACCCATCTGTGACCAACAGCTCACTTTTGTGACTGGGCTGTTTGGGTGTTCGCTTGACATTAACATTGTTATCTCCCCTTTTTTAATAACTTCAGTTAAAAAAATAAATCTTTAACAACTAACTAAATATTTATCTAATATTAATATATTTCGTTTTCTTCATATATATATATATATATATATATATATATATATATATATATATATATATATATATATATATATCATTAACCACTATTATTTATTTATAGAAAAAGCTTTCATATAAGAACAAAAAAAATTCCTAAAATATGCCATTAATAAAACCCCACTTTTTTTTATATAACAACTAAAATAAGTGGATCGCTTCTACACTTTTATGAAGGTTATTTAATGCATAATATTGCTACCAACAATTTTATTTTGAGTTATTTATAGGACATAATTTTTAGTGCATGTATATCAGCTTGTTGTTCTAAAATCGACAGGACTCTGTATATTCTCTACGTCAGTAGTTGGCTTGTTTATAGAAATGCACTTTGAAATATTCACCTAGCATTTTCTTTGTGTTAATAACGCGGTTTGTTTATCCATTGCACTAATTATGAATGTAATGAATTGTGTGCATTTTCAAAAAAACTGTAATCAATCAATAATGTGTGTTTTGCTCCACTTGTAAGAAAAACATCATCGACGGCCGATCTAGTAGTGCTAGTGGGGGGGGGGGGGGGTGGTAGGGGAGGCTATTTTCGAGGACATAAAGCTACGTTTTCTTATACAAACCCCACCCCACCCCATCCTCTCCATTGAGGGGGGGGGGCTATTTTTGTGGGCACGAAGCTACGTTTTCTTATACAAATCCCACCCCACCATCTCCACGGGGGGGGGGGGCTATTTTTGAAGACATGTAGCTACGTTTTCTTATACAAACCCCACCCGACCCTCTCCACCAACACCACCCCTCTCCACTACCCCCCCCCCCCCCATGTCACCAACGCGTGACGATCCCTATAACCAAAACACTTAACTAAGTTACTCAATCGTGACGTCTAGTCTACCAGGGGGTGACGCCGGTTCACCTATTGAACACATACAACACAAACTTACAGTACAGCCGCGCTAACGTGTCGAATACAATACATGCTAATGGTAGATCTGTACCACTCGGCTCGAACTATTCACCCACCGACTGTCAACTAGAGTGTGTTAATTTATAGTTGGGCAACCACTGTGGCTTGCACTCTAGTCGGATACACTTTGTGTTTCAAGGATATTATTTTAGGCATTATACAGGTGAAGGGTACGATCAGTTTTATCCAACAACCGCCCCTGTATCTTATCTATGCTGCTGAAGTTCACCCCCACCCCCCCCCCCTCCCATCAAACTTACTTTGTCTTTCAAGATTACACTAGTGGCCACAATAAAAGTTTAAGGCGAATATATTTTCAGTGATCGTTATGGTGTTAGGTACAGATGAAGTGGAGTCGACCTGATCCTGTAATCTGGTTTAACCAAGTGTTTATAAATTCTTGGCTGTAAGCCGTAGAATTTATATGGTTCCATGACAAATGATCTCAGGACAAATGATCTCAGACAAAATATCTCAGACAAAATATCTCACGATCATTTGTCCTTGAGATCATTTGCCCTGAGATCATTTGTCCTGAGATCATTTGTCCGTGAGATATTTTGTCTGAGATATTTTGTTTGAGATCATTTGTCCTGAGATCATTTGTCCTGTCACCATTTATATATATATATATATATATATATATATATATATATATATATATATATATATATATATATATATATATATATATAAGTTTCTCCCCCCTTATACACTTTCCTTACACGACCACCTCTTGTATTATAAATTATTTCTGAAAACCACCCCTTCTTCCTAGAATACCATACTATTTGGAACTAAAAACTTTTTTTTGCCTCAGACGTGTAATTTACAGCGTCAGTTTGCTTTGCATATTCGCTTTAGTATTACAGTTTCCATCATCGGCTTGTGAGGACTGATACAGATTTACAATAGTAATACTTCTTTCTTATTTGCAGCCTACTTTCATTCATTTAAGATGGTTTACTTATACATAGATCTAATACTAAACGTCTAATTAATTATTTTTTTTAAATACCTGAAAATGCAAATGTGTAATTAAATGATGATTTAAGGGATATTTTTTTTCCATCGGCGTGGTGGGCCGATGGGGTATGGGCTTTTACGTAGAGCTGAAATAAATTGGGATTAAAGAAAAAAAAATCAAATTATAAAAATTTTAAGAGCAACCGGAATGTTATGTTGAGTACAATGAAACACATCAAATCAAACATTCTTCCCTTTCAAACATCTTTTTTTTTTTAAATTTATTTTTAAACATTTAAAGTAGTAATAATAATTTATTTGGTAGTTTTACACAGTTTCAAAGACATGAACATATATAGTAATTAAATGGAGAATGCAAAAATTGCACAAATACTGACAAGGCACTAAATTTTTTTTTAAATACTTTTATTAGCAATTTAAATCAACTACATCAACATCAAATTCTTTACATAATTTCGAACATCAAATGAAAACGAAAGGTTTTGCAAATGTACATAATGAATATTTACATGATGTCATGTATGTGATTATACACGATTGAAAGGGATAACAGTAAAAGGGGTGAAGGTCAAATGAAAGTGTCAGGAGTCCGGCCGGGTGGGGAGTGGAAAGGAAATTGTTCAAAGAGGGGGGATGGGGGTGTTGGGGAGGGTCAATGGGATAGTGAAGCATTTTCTATGTAGAGAAGCAAATTATGTTGACCAGTTGAAAGAGTGTTTATTTAGATCTATATACTGATTGCGTTGAGTTTTCAAAAGGTTGCTGTGTGAAAGATGAGGGGAAAGAAGCAAAATTTCGAACTAAATAAGTAAATGAATAGATATTCGAATTCGATGTTGGGGTGGGTGGTGGGGTCGTTGGAACAGTTAAAGGGGATGTGTGGTTATCATGTCTGAGGGTGAAGTGGACAGAGGGGGAGGGGGTAGATGTGTCTGCGGAGGCGTGGAGAGGGTGTCTGTGTGTAAGTCAAACCAAGCGTCAAATTCTGTGCTGTGTGATCTAACTGCTGAGGTGTTACTATTTATGGTGTGGGTGGGTGGGGTGGGGGGGGGGGGGGTTGAGGAACAGATTGCTGTGTGAGCGATTTAGCGGGAGGGTGAAAGGTTGGTATGTTCAAGTCGGTGTTTATGTTTATCGGTAGCTATCACGGGGTGTGGGGATACAGTGGAGTTATAAAGGTAAAAAATTGGGTAAACAATGGTCTCATAAAAGAGTTCAAATAAGGCCGTACATGCTATTAAAGTTAACAAATCAACTGTAATAATTAATTTAGGGATAATAAACTGAATACAAAAGGAAGAGGGGTCATTGGGGTCATTTTGTACATTGTGGACCAGGCAATAAAAAAACCGACTCAGGTAAGGATTTTCAAATTTCAATATAAAATCTAATATTTGTAATTCTATTATTTGTTAAGTTTCCTTTTCTAAAACACGTTTTTAATCTTTTGCAAGTCAGTTGTATCAGCCTATTTAACCTAAATGATAAATGAAAATGTAATAAAATATAGAAAAATAAAAGCTGTGGAAAATAATATTGTTTAACATACTAAAACAAACTGATAAACTACACACTACATGTCGTCCTATTTCCTATTAGAAGACATACGTGCATAATATATTTACTTACTTCCCTTTCATTAAAAGTATATATTTAGTTATTTCCCTTTAAACTAGCTTATTTATTTTTGTTGTTTGATCATACGGAACATGACACGGTTCTGTTAGGGAACCTATTACGGGACAGTTACGTGACTGTTAGGAACAGTACACGGGGATGTTAGGGAACAGGAAAAGGGACTGTTTGGGAACCTGTTACAATACTGTTAATAATAAGGGACTGTTAAGGACAGTGTTTCTTCCAAACTTTTTTTCTCGGGGGGGGGGGGGGGAGGGGGTGGGTGTGGACACTGGTAAAAGTATGTGTTTTCTATATAAATTCGATTTCGTTCGGGGGGGGGGTGGTTGAAGAGATGCCTGGAAGAAATTCTGGTTAGGGAACATGCTACAATACTGTTAATGAACAGGATAAGGGACTGTTAGGGAATCTTTTAAGACACTTCTAGGGAAAAGCCTCTACCAAACTTGATATGTTCTAACAGAGAAACAGCAGTCCCCCAAAAAAAATATTGTATCGTAAATAAATGTGCAGTTTATGATACTATATATAACTCACTGCCAAATCAACTAAATCCGAATTAACCGTAGAAAAACGAAACAATTTAATTACTCTAAAAAAAATCTACACAAATCAAAACACAATAATCGAAAATAACGAAAATCGAGTAGATCTAATTTCATACACCACAGCAGTAACAAAGATCATCCACCTAAGGCTATTACTGGCAATGATTATTCCCCCCTCCCACCCCCAACCCTCCCATTTTCTCGTTAAAATCCGCCTATGAAATGGCCGGGGCAGCAGTTTGCCCCCAAGCCGGGAGTTCGCCAGCCCTCCCCTCCCCGCCGAGCGGCGCGGCGTGTCCACTCGCCCAAGCCCCGCCGTTCCTCCAGCTGTAGAGCGGCTTGTGGTTGCCATGGTAAAATGAAATGTTCGAATGTTGTAAAAAAAAATTTCTTGAACGTGAAGATGTCTGTGCCGGCTGGAGGATTATGGAGCTTGATTTGTTCAAAATAAGGACGTTGTTTTTCTATTAGTTTTCTGTGAAAGGTAGGTAAAACAGTACTTAAAAAATCAACAATTCGGATTACAATTCTGATAATGATTCTGATAACGATTCGGATACCTATTTGGATAATTAAAATGGTTACATTAAATTTAACTTGTACTAATTTTTAAAAATTAATATTATTTTTCTTCGATTAACAAGTCTAGTCCTGTTTTAAAGAACACAAAATTCCTCTGATAAGTGCCGATCAACACACTCAAACTCAAACTTCCTTAACCGCATGATAACGCCAAACACTAACTCTAGTCACCAAAACATCCTTATCTATTGATCTCTTATTGCGGAGTGTTACGCCTAATCGATAAGAACCCAAAAAAAAAATCTTCTTCATCTGTCATCACACGCGAAGATATGTATTTATGTAACGTTTAGGTTTGATTTATCGATAGTTCGTGCGATCGAAAATTTTACTCCTTACGGGAGAGTTAAAACCCAAAACCTTATTAAAATTAACTTTTATTATTTGTTCTTTTTAAATTTCCTTTCAATTTTTTTAAAATGTTATAACAAACATCTGAGTGGAGTAAAACACGGCTAGACTCCCCTCAGTACCGGCTACCCCGTGTGTTTCAATTTTCTTCTCAGCGGGCCCGCAAACGTTGCCTCCCTTTAATTCACTAGAATACATCATCCCCTCTTTCTCTCTCCCCCCCACCCCCCTCCTCTCCTCCTCCTCCGAATCATCCTCTCAGTGATTGGAGAAGCGATGACGTGTTTCATGTCCGCGTTAGGCTGAAAGAGAGAAAAACATTTTAAAAGCAATTTTTTTTTAAAACCGGTCTGATTTTTTTTTAGGGCGGAAGCAAATAAAAACGAGAGCTTTTTCTGGCTATCTTTAAATAAGTAGCATGTTCAGTGTCGGATTAACACACACGCTAAAAAAATTTTATCTGAGAAGCCCCACTTTCTTGACACACATAAACACACAACACACATACACAACACACACACAATCTAGACAAGATCTCAAAGTGTGCAACTCTAAAATAAATGATTTTTTTTTAATGGACATAAAACATACATACTAGATTTCATTAGTTTCGAAGAAACGAAATAAACGAATAAACTGCTGCTTTTTTTAAAAAAAAGTCGGAATTAAACGTGTATGTTACAATTTTTTAGGGAGACATAACCTCCTCTCAAGTCCCGTATTACATATCAAACACGACTTACATCACTGGGATAACCACACCTGCCCACATAAAGGGCCTTTTATCCCTATAGATTACTAAATTCAGCATTGAGTCTAGATCTAAATCTCGTTCAGCCAAATACATATTTTTAAAAACTAAGTTCAATTTTTAAACATAACAGATTTTAAACACAAAAACACAACAGACTTTGGAAGACTGATCGGGTTAAAAAATCAGACACTGGTTGAAAGACAGACAACACACCATTATTGTGTAAAATACATTGATCACGATGGCAAAAATAAAATAATAAAATAAAAATAAAATCGACGTTGTTCATCAGTTTATAAATCTGTACGTATCAGCTAAGGTTTAGGGTTTAGGCAGAAGGGTTTCAAATATTTTCCCGTATATGTAAATTTTATATATATATATATATATATATATATATATATATATATATATATATATATATATATATATATATATATATATATATATATATATATATATATATATATATATATATATATATATATATATATATATATATATATATATATAAAATTTACATTATTAACAGTTTTGAAATAGTGTGCACAATGTGACACGACTGCACAGTCGACAATTGTTGTTGTAACTTTTCATGTTGCATTATTTTGGCTTTTTGTGGGGGGGGGGGGGGGGGTTGGGGTGAAGGGGGAGAGGGTTCCATCGCTGTTAAAACATCCCCTCACTCGGCCACTACGAACAAACCTTAATGCGTCCTGATAGCATTCATTCAAAGTTGAAAGATCTCCATTTTGATAATCCTAGTCATTCCTGTGTGGTTGGGTTTTTTTTTAATGCACGTTAATTAATTTTTTTTTATTGAAACGGTTAAGTCAGTTTTTTTTTTTTTTTTTTTTTTTTTTTTTTTTTTTTTTTTTTTTACAAAGAAAGCAGCCAGTTATAATCTTTGAATTACCGGTGTTTTTTTTCCTCCATGATGATTCTTTATTATTCCAAAGTGATATCACAGAGCCAGATCTCATGGATTTTTTAAGGTGGACGTTTGATAGAAGACCATTGACTAGTGCAGTGGTTCTTAAACTGGGTTACATCGAACCCTAGGGGTTCGGTGGGTCAGTCTCTGGGGTTCGGCGTAGGTCAAGACACGCACCCGACTTGTACGATTTATGATCGGATTTTGTCAGTGCTGACGATATAACTATTTAGAAGGGTTCTGTGAATGCGCGTATGAAACTGGTGGGGTTCTGTACTTCCAAAAAGGGTAAGAACCACTGGTCTAGTGTCCTCTGATGAGATATATGGTTGGCCTTTAACTGACAAATTCAATTAACGCCGTAATTAGGTCATAGGATGGAGTGTGGGCTGAATGTAAAACAGGCGGTCCACATGAAGTTGATTTATAATATTATGGTCGTATACGATGTATGTATTATGATGGTGGTATATGGTGTATATATTATGATGGTGGTATATGGTGTATATATTATGATGGTGGTATATGATGTTGAAACATAGATGTTGGTTCAAATGTTTTTTTAAAATTATGCTAGGGATTGTTCTGGTGATACAAAAGAATAAGGTACTTAAAGTGTACAAAATATTCGTATCAACCACCTCATTAGCAACTGGATTTAATTAGTGATTACACTAATGAGGATGACACAGCGTCGGTAGCATGAGTTGTGTGAGCCGGTTTATAAGGTCCATGGCCAGTACAATCATGGTGTACGTTGCTCAACCGGTTGTGGCGACAGCACATAGTATTGGTAGCCGGCTTTCTTTCTAGCCGGTTGTGTTCATAGCCGGCTGTGTGGAATGCCGGTTGTGTTCATAGCCGGTTGTGTTCATAGCTGGTTGTGTTCATATCCGGCTGTGTTGAATGCCGGTTGTGTTCATAGCCGGCTGTGTTGAATGCCGGTTGTGTTGATGAGTGTTTATGTTGATAACCAGCTGCGTTAATAGTCGGTTGTGTTGATAGCTGCTGGTGTTGATTGCCGGTTGTGTTGATAGCCGTTTTGTTGATAATTGGTGTGTGTTAATAGTCGGCTGTGTTGATGGTTAGGGGTGTTGATAGCCAGTTGTGGAGATAGCCTTTTATGTTGCTAGCCAGCTATGTTGATATCCAGTTGTGCAGATAGCTATTTATGTTGATAGCGTTTCACGTTTATAGCCAGTTGTGTTAATAGCAACGCAGGCGATAGCACTAACGTTGAAAATAAACTGGACGAAAAATCCCACGGAAGGATGGGGAGATTGTGATCCTGTTCTCGGAAGTGATGGTGATGTTGCAAATGGCCGAGCGATAAAAGATTCTTATCACGGCAAATGAAGTAAGAAACGGTGGTCCTCACGCCGCGGGTCGTACCGATGCACCACTGTAATCCAACCACTGCCTGCGCGGTCTGAATCTCGAACCAAGTGTCGCCTGTCCTTGATATGCATATAGATCTAGGTCACGGTTGATAAACGCCTCGACACGCGGGCGATGTACTCTTGAGGGCGACAGCCACACTCGCACGTACATACACACACACACATACACACTCAGACGTATACACACACAGACACATGCACACACACATACACACTCAGACGTATACACACACAGACACATGCACACACACATACACACTCAGACATATACACACAGACACATGCACACACACATACACACTCAGACGTATACACATATACACACAAACAAGTTGGAATTTTAATGGGTTGCCACGTGTGTTAGCAACACATCACACAAGGACTTGAACAAAAAAATTGAACTGGTATCCCAGCAATGCGTTTGTCTGGTTTATTAAACGATAAAGATCTTTATGCTAATGTATAATTATAATGTATTTGACTTTATAATTTGCCTTGGAGGATTTCTTTGGCTTGACTAACATAAGAGGCGTAGCTACACATTTCAGCTAAGCGTAAAAAATGTATATATATATATATAGGCCTATATATATATATATATATATATATATATATATATATATATATATATATATATATATATATATATATATATATGTTTTCATATGTAGACCTATATATACATATATCTATATATACATATATATATGTATACATATATATTAGGGTCTATATATATATATATATATATATATATATATATATATATATATATATATATATATATATATATATATATATATATATATATATATATATATATATATGTGTGTGTGTGTGTGTGTATATTAGGGTCTATAAATGTATATACATTGTATATATATTTATATATATTGTGTATATATATATATATATATATATATATATATATATATATATATATATATATATATATATATATATATATATATATTCCTCTTGACTATAAGTTACATATTTTAAGAGCACTCCAGTGGCATGCTATGACCCCACCACTCACACAAACGTCAAAGCCAGAGTTCACATTCAAGTGATTGGTAAAACAGAAGAATGGGGGCGGCTGTGTTTGACGAGTTCGGTTCGACCATTATTGTTGACATGAATTTTTTTTTTTTTATTTCGATTTACATCAAAAATAATAAAAACTTAAGCTTAAAGATGAATCAGAAATTTAAAAGTTTTTTAATTAATGTTATGAAAGTTGTATATCATGTTTTAAGTTTAGTGCAACAGTTCTATTTATTTTCATCAAACCAAAGTTATAACCCGAAGTTTCATGTTCGTAAGACAAAAATTGATTGGCTGTACTGGAACTCCGTGATCGATATTTTGAAAACCCCACTTCATAAAATAACTCTTAGTAATTTGTGCTCAAAACTTTGCCGATACAATTTTCAAATATTTTTTTTTTAAACCATACGACCTAGTTCAGTCACCATTATTGTCATTTTGTGAGATAAAATGTAAACAACCATTGTTTTTTCTTTTTTCGTTTTTGCTTTTTTTTTTTAAATTGTGTTTGATTACCGAAAATACTAAAGCATCAAATACATCCAATCTTATTCAAAGTCCGTTAAAGATCAAACAATCAGCTCTCTATAACCATATTTTTTTAATAACATCGCACCAAATAAAAAAAAAATATTAGTGAGACACCATTACGAGACTAGTCACCGCCACCTCCCTAGGTTAGATAGGTGTGTCGTTAATTTGTTTTGACGAAATCGTGTACAGGTACCTGTAGTTACCTGCAGGACTTGAAGTTTAAACGTAACAACAAACAGGACACAACAAATAATTTATTCAACATGTTTTAATAGCCTTGCTGGAAGGATTGCTTTTTTTGGCGGGGGGGGGGGAGTAAGGGAGGGACATCGCAGTATGGATATCTACATGACTGATATACAGGTGCGGTTTGTATGAGGTCGTTCTGTGGCAGGGGCATCTGGTGACTCATTTACTTGACTGATGTATGGGTGGGACATCTACATGACTGATGTATGGGTGGGACATCTACATGACTGATGTATGGGTGGGACATCTACATGACTGATGTATGGGTGGGACATCTACATGACTGATGTATGGGTGGGACATCTACATGACTGATGTATGGGTGGGACATCTACATGACTGATGTATGGGTGGGACATTTACTTGACTGATGTATGGGTGGGACATCTACATGACTGATGTATGGGTGGGACATTTACTTGACTGATGTCTGGGTGGGACATCTACATGACTGATGTATGGGTGGGACATCTACATGACTGACGTATGGGTGGGACATCTACATGACTGATGTATGGGTGCGACATCTACATGACTGATTTCTCGGTGGGGTATCTACATGACTGATGTATGGGTGGGACATTTACTTGACTGATGTATGGGTGGGACATCTACATGACTGATGTATGGGTGGGACATTTACTTGACTGATGTCTGGGTGGGACATCTACATGACTGATGTATGGGTGGGACATCTACATGACTGACGTATGGGTGGGACATCTACATGACTGATGTATGGGTGCGACATCTACATGACTGATTTCTCGGTGGGGTATCTACATGACTGATGTGTGGGTGCGTCATCTACATGCCTGATGTGTGGGTAGGGCATCTATATGCCTGATATTTGTGTGGGACGTCTTCATCTCAAATCTTTGAGATTTGTTTGACGTCCTTGTTAATGCGTAAATCCTAGATTTGACGTCTATCCTCATTCTTTAAGCCTAGATCTGACGTCCATGTACATTCCTCAATCCTAGATTTGACTCTATCCTCATTCCTTAAGCCTAGATTTGACTCTATCCTCATTCCTTAAGCCTAGATTTGACGCCCATGTACATTCCTCAATCTTGCCTTACCTACAGAACACCTCCACCTATGCATTAACCCTAAGATTAAACAGATTAATTCATTAAATTCTGTGCCTCTCTGTATCAGTCACAAAAGGCCATCCCCATCCAATTATGCGAGAGCACACACACACACACGCACACACACATAACACTTCTCCGTACTTTCCCTTGAACGCAACAAATGTCGCCCCCCCCCCTCCTCATTTATCCCCTCTCTCACACATGGGGCGGTGATTTATTGCATCGCCTTCTGGTCACACTACATACAACAATGTTGGATGGGATCGATAAGATGTTGGATGTATCACGTGGTCGATGAGGTCGGGTTTTCAAAGTGCGAGACGTAATCAAAGCAACGTTTGTGACAGTTTGTGTTTGTTGTATTTAATCAGACGTTGGATTTTTTTTTCTTTATAGCGAATAGGAATAATATATTGTTTTTTTGGTTTTTTTTTTTTTTTTTTTTTTTTGAGGGACCAGCGCTGAAACCGAATGAAAAGTATTGTATGAAAGTCATAAATTTTCTGTCTTTTTTAAATGTTAGGGGAATTTGTGAATATTGTAAAAAAAAAAAACAACCTCAGGCTAATAAGTAAATGTCATTTTTTTTTTTAAAAAGGGGCGGGGATTTGTTAATGTCATGGAAATGAGGGGAATGTGTGAATTTTATAAATGTCAATGTCATAAGCGTCAAAGTAATGTGTCAATGTAATAAAATAAAGGAGAATTAAATTTTTTAATTTAAAGTGTGTTGCTTAAGTCAGGGTTTGTCGAGAATGTCAGGGGATTGGTACGAAATTCAGGAGAATGTCTTGTCCGGGAATGTCAAAGAAGTCAAGGGAATACCCGTGAAGTCAGGGGAATGCGTGAAATAAAAGACGCACGTGGGTGAATATGTCGGGAATATCGGGTGAGATTTCGGGAAGGTTGAAATACTGAAAATGAATAGACAAAAGAAATGAATTTTTTTTTAAAGTTGCAGCGTTTTAAATGTTTCTAAACAACTCTCAATTTCAGAACCGGGTCGGGTTTAGACTTTAAATATCAATTTTATACAAAATATTTAGCTTTCATTGTATTTTTACTTTCTCATATAGACCCTATTACGAAGTATAGGGAATTTTTGTAATCGTGTAGAATATTAAAAAACGAGATTTTCACAAATCCCGATACTTAACATCTGATAGTTTGAGTATCGATTCTATTAGGTGGACAAATTTTAAATCTAAGTTTAGTGCGCAGGATTTTATTAACTTTTGAACGAATTTCGGAGAACTGAAGTAGGTGCCGATTTCTCAAAAAAAAAAAAAGCATTTTCTAAGAACTATTAAGCCCCCACTAACCCCCCCCCCTCCTCCCTTCCCCACAGGAAATATTAGTTTCACAAATCTACCACTTGTATAGCCAATTTTTATTAGTCAGGCCACTTCGAAATCTACTAGCTGCATAGTACGAGAACGAGAAGTTGTGACCTACTTACAAGCCCTATACGAATAAACAAGAACGTCAAGAGGAGATCACTCCCGCTTTACTCGTTACGAAGTGAAATCTGTGTAGCATATAGATCTAGATCTGTGTAGAAGTGAAAACATGTATTACTTTTTCCATAACGCTGAGATGCAATATCCTGGTCTCAAGGAGCACACCCCCCCCCCCCCCCAAAAAATTGCCTAGTTTCATTTCCCTGTATGGTATAATTTTTTTTAATTACCCCCCTTTCTGTAAAAATAATGACGTCCTGGTAAATCAACTACCGGGTCGCTGAAAAATAAATTTGCTATCTAGACGGGTATTAAGTTAATTTAAAACAGCATTGTCTGTGTGTGAATTATTGTGCATGTTTTGCATGGGGTTTTGTAAGGAGTCACCGAAAGTCAGTCCAGGATCGTCTCAAGGGGGGGGGGGGGGGTTCCAATTTTTACCCGGGGACAAACTTTCGATTTGCGCCCCCCCCCCCCCCCTCAAACTTTCGATTTGCACCCCCCCCCTCAAACTTTCGATTTGCACCCCCCTCATACTTTATATATACATACCGAGAAGTCTATGGGGGTTATAACCCCCCTAACCCCCCTGCCTACGCCACTGCCGAAAGTATTACTTTTTATGCGCTTGGAGTGAATGAATGACACACTACCTAGCGTGTTTTGGTAAATAAGTAATTATGAAAAAAAAATGTACTTTCACTTTAAACCTCAAAAAACCTAAGCGATTAGTTATCTTTAGGGTTAGGATTATGACTGTGGGTTAGTGGCGTGGTGTAATCCCCGTTGGGCTGATTCAAAAATATGAACCGGAGCTCATCAATTGCTAGCCTAACCATTTAAAGCCATCAAAAAACCCGGAAGCAGATATAGCATTTGATTAAATGAGTTAATGGATCCACTTTCTGTCTGTTTAAAGTTATCTATCAACACCAGCCGGTGGATAAGAGTAAGAGGATGGGGCGGGGGGGGGGGGGGAGGAACACTCATTTCAATGCACTCCCCCCTCCCCTTAAAAATTGGATTTGAACAACAATAAAAAGAATAGATACAAAAGGGTTAAAAATCGCCTTTTGGTTACATTTTCGTTTGTAACATTTCTGAAAGTGGTTTCAAGTAATTCCCTCAACTGCTGACCCAAGCTCGTATCGATTGTGAAAGCGGAGGTTTTTGTAACACATGAACCCATTTCCCATAATCCTTAGCGACGTTGCCAATAACACAGGGACAATGGCGGATTATGAATAAGCAGGGAGGGGAGCGTTGGTTGGTTACGCGTACAATGGAAGGTAATGATCTTCAGATTTAGAGTTGATAGACAGACGAAGCGGGTCTAAATGAAGGATTGTTTTGCTGGGATTATCTTTGATTACAGAAAGCGACGTGTTTTTTGTAACAATGAAAAATAATACCGGAAGTCAGGGGTTGAAGTAAATAGAAACGGGTAGAGGTCGAAATGCTAAAGGGCAGGTGGTTGATTTTAGGGGGAAAAAAATCACCGTGAAAAAGTCACAGAAAAAAGTCACAGGAAAAAAGTCACAGGAAAAAGTCACAGAAAAAAGTCACAGGAAAAAAGTCACAGGAAAAAGTCACAAACGTGTTTTTTCATGGATTGTGTAAATACTTTTATGTATTAGGTATTCAGAAAGTACAAATCATCATATTAATTAAATGTGATGTAAATATGTTAGATATATGAAAGTAATAACATGCTGATGTTATTAACGATATGCGTATGGATATCCTTTTAAACATGGACCATGGGATATTAGTATAAACGGGGGTAGGGATCGAAGTATTGAAGGAAAGCTGTAAGATCGAAGATTAGAGAGAATTATTGTAACGAACGCTATAGGGATCCGAAATTTTAAGATGTATTGCTAAGAAAGATTTTGGAGTCCGATGATTAGAGAGTATTGTAATGAAAGCTGTAGGGGTCCGAAAATTTTAAGATGTATGGCAAAGAAAGCTGTAGGGGTCCGACGATTAGAGAAAAGTATTGAAAAGAAAACTGTAGGGGTCTAAAGTTTAGAGAGATGTATTGCAAAAAAAGCTGTTGGGTCCAAAGATTTGAAAAACAAATGGGATAGAAATTGAAAGACTCATGGGGATAGTGATCTAAATGTCATAAAAACTTGGGATCGAGAGATTGCTAAGAATGGGGTATGTGTAAGAAGAAGAAAAAAAACTGGTATTGGGATCGATATACTAAAGATAAGAGGATAGAGATCGAACGATCAAAGAGAAATCGTTAGGGATTGAAAGAGGGGTCATGATAATTTAAAAACGTGTTTTAAGTGGGTGGTAAACCGAAACATTGAAGAGTTGAATTAAGTATAAAATAAGGAGAGGGATCTGAATATTATGCAAAGAATGGGGAAGGTGCGAAAAGAAGAGAAAGAGATATGGAAGGGGGTCTAAGTATAGTAATTGAAGGGGTTGAAAAATTAAACCGAATGGGGTAATGGTCGAAAGACACAAGGATAAGGGGTTGAGATTTTAAAGTTAAGCGGTCGAAATACTAAAATTAAGGAGTCGGAATACTCTAGATAAAATCGTCAAAATTGAAAAAAAATGGTTTGAACAGAACTGAAGATAAGCGTGATCAATGTAAAGAAATGAATTAGGGGGTCGAAAGATTTAAGTAAACAGTGTAGGTATGAAAAGAGAAAGAAAAAAAACGAAAAAAAGAGTTTAAAAAAAAAAAGACTGAAGAGGGTAGGGCTGGGATCGAAAGGTGGGACGGTATGAAATTGGGGTCGTAAGAATTTAGAGAAGGGGTCGCACGAGATAGCCTGCCTACTGACGCTAACCTTAAACCCCCACCCCCACCCCCACCTCTTCCTCGAGCGTGTTCAATAAATCGATACCTTTCTAATTTAAGAAATAATCAAAGTTTAAAATCACGCAGTTTTCTTTTATGGGCTATAATGTCGTGAACAGATGGAACAGATAGACTGGGGGTCGGGGGAGGGGGGTCGGGTTTTTTTTTTTACAGTTCTAGTCCCCAGGCTCGACTAATGGGTAACCTGACCTAGCGGGTCATGTGACATCCGTGTATAGTGCAGGGGGGGCAGACTCAACCCTGGAATGTATGAGGTGTTTACTATGACGTGTGGTAAATTATAACGATAACATAAACATCATCTCATTATGTATTGAGGTTTTTACGTTTCGCCACATATATCTAACGTCACATAGAATATTCTATTATTACCTTTCTCTTGAATTTCCTTTCTCCATATATATATATATATATATATATGTATATATATATATATATATATATATATATATATATATATATATATATATATATATATATATATATATATATATATCTTTCTCTCTGGCACATATTTTATGTATGTGTGTGCGATGCGTGTGAATATATATATATATATATATATATATATAAACATATATACATATATATAAATATATATATATTCACACGCCGAGAGGAAGAGAGAGAGAGAGAGATGAATGTCAAATAAATTGTGTTGAATAATAATTTGAAAAGAATGTCAAATTATGACAATTTAACGCGACACGCCGCAGCCAATAGCTGTAACTTAATGTGACGAGACAGCTGTTATTTTTTTTTTAATTGTGGGGGGGGGGTCCTCCCTGCTTATGTCACTGATCCCACACCCCATCCCCCTTCACACACCATCCTGTTGCGTGTAACGTAACAAACACCATAATTATTACAACACAGGCGACTATTTTATTTTATTTTTTTCTACCGCTAACCATTGTTACGCTGGAGAGCCGGCCTAATGTAGAGCAAAACAAGGGAGCTTATTCTCACAATAACTGCAACCAATTGTGTAGAATGGGAAAACAATACGACTGTGATTCGCAACATTCGGAACACTAGAGTCAAACACTCGGCCTTTGTTCCTGGTTAGGCTCTTACATTAAAAAATCCAATAAAGTAAATTTAGATATTTTTTTCCTTGTTTGGTCACGAACTAAAAATGAATGCTTGGTGGAGGGTTTATTTCCGTTTTGAATTTGAGTATTTACAAAACGCTTAGATTTCTATTACTTTCTCGTATACGGAATATGGAGGAAGTGTTTAGATCGTGCGAATAATAGAAATAGAGATTTTGACAAATTTCAACGTTTTACACCCCAATGTGTATAAAAAAAATATAGTTTTGCAATCTTGTCCGACTGTTTGTCATTACTTGATTTAAGCTTAATTACCGTTTAAAGAGGTTGACGAAATTTCATAAATATATATATCAAATTTCTAAATTTCTCACAAATTTTCGATCCACTCCGGCCTTTTGTCCCGTCAGCCTTTTGAGTGTCGGTTTTTAGTACAACATCCATGTGTGTGTGTATGTGTGCGTGTATGCATGCGCGTGTGTTTTCAAGCATACTGAAGAGTTTAAACCTACTCATTAACTTAGTATATAAATGGATCTTGAAAGCAACTTTCCGATTATACGGTTGGTCTATGGTCCAGACAATTCGATCTAGGGACGGTCTATGGTCTACCCTCATCTAAGGACGGTCTATGGTCTACCCTCATCTAACGGTCTATGGTCTACCCTCATCTAACGGTCTATGGTCTACCCTCATCTAACGGTCTATGGTCTACCCTCATCTAACGGTCTATGGTCTACCCTCGTCTAGGGACTGTTCTATGGTCAACCCTCATCTAACGGTCTATGGTCTACCCTCATCTAAAGTTCTATGGTCTACCCTCATCTAGAGACGGTCTATGGTCTACCCTCATCTAAAGTTCTATGGTCTACCCTCATCTAGAGACGGTCTATGGTCTACCCTCGTCTAGGGACGGTCTATGGTCTACCCTCATCTAGAGACGGTCTATGGTCTGCCCTCATCTAACGGTCTATGGTCAACCCTCATCTAGGGACGGTCTATGGTCTACCCTTATCTATGAACGGTCTATTGTCTACCCTCATCTATGAACGGTCTATGGTCTACCCTCATCTAACTGTCTATGGTCTACCCTCATCTAACGGTCTATGGTCTAGCCTCATCTATGAACGGTCTATGGTCTACCAACAATCTCCTCTTTGGTAACACCACTGTCTGTGGTCCCACCTTGCTAAAATTGTCGCTTTAAACCGCAAGTCAGTATGTTACACACAAAAAATCACGTGATCCGCTACTAAAAAAGTGATTCACTTAACACCACATGTTCACAACAAAGCTGGTGGTGACGTCATCAACTTCTGTGTAGGAGGATTTTTTTTTGGCGGGGACTGGAGGAGGGGGGGGGGACAAAATAAATAGCCACAGCCTAAAATCGTGTTATACATTTACTACAAGAGCTGCACAGACTGGGGGGTGGGGATGGGGGGGGGGTATCTCCGCCCAGACAGGGAAGACAGTGATATCTCAGAATAATCAATTTACGGCCCTTTTAAGCGCGGGCATCGGAGAGTCATCCAAATAAATGGTGGGCTATATTCGTGATTCTGTGGCGTCCATTTGAATGATTCTTCTGTCGAGCAGAACCCGCTAGTGATTTAGTCTTAGAGCAGAAATAGCTACACTATGTTGTCTGTGTGGAGTATTGTTTTCAACCTTCGGGGGAAACTGTGTAGATTTTGTGAGAAATATTTCTAGGACAGGAAACTTTAGATAGGGGCTTGTAGAAGGTGGTAGTGTATTGGTTCGGTGAACAGCAGGATTTGTTAGGTGATACTTTTTTTGGTGTAGGTATGGGGGGGGGGGTTTGCCCTGTAGGCTGTTTGTATGTATGTTTGTCTTTGGGTTGTGCCTGTGTATGTTGTTTGTGTGTGTTTGTCTTAGGTGTGTCTGTCTTCTTTTCGTGTGTGTTTCAGTTTGGTTTGTGTCCATGTTTGTCTGTTCTTTGCTTGTAAGTTTGTCTTAGGGTTCTGTCTGTCTGTGTATTTTGTTTGTATGTGTTTGTCTTTGGTTTATATCTGCTTTTTGCATGTGTTTCACCTTATTTGGTGTCTACGAGTGACTGCTGTGGGCTTGTATGTCTTTAGTTTCTCTTTAGTTTGTGCCGTTATTATGTTTGTATTTTGAACTAAGATGATACCTAGTTTTATATACATACATAAAGTATATTACTATATTTCACAACGATATTGATGTAATTCCCCAATATAAAAAAAAACAATTAGCCGTCCTATTTATTTAAAACTACGCATTGCAGTCAGGTCCTAAGTCAGGATTAGGTAGAATCAATGATTTTACTCATGAAGAGATAGTTACAATTAGTACGCTATTGGTTTTATCGTCTAGATTTTAAATTAACTGATGAATCACTTAAGCTACTCTGGAACTATATTCAGTAACAATATAGTGTTCTGTAAATTATAACAACCACTAAACTCCCCTCTCCCATAAAAACCGTACAAAATTACTCACACTTATTCCCCAAAGCCACCTCACCCCTTCCCTAACCGCACGCGCATACACACACACACACTTTATCAGAAACTGATTACATCGGTCCTCAAACCCCACCCCTCCCTATCTCCTTACCAACCCCCTCACACATACCACCACACACGAACACACAATACCTCCTTATCTCCGTTACTGAAGATAATGAAAACGACCAAGAAGACAAAAAAAAGAAGAAGAAGAAAAAAAGGCGAAGAACCAGACCAACTCCTAAAGGTCCAATTCAGCTGATGTGCTCTGGCCAATGTCAAAATTCTGACCCGTGTTCATGATAAAGACTAGTACTGAACATTTCGGTTATGTTAGATATTATATGAATGCCCACTTCCCAAGCCTCTTTAAACAATAAAGTCGTGACTCTGGCTTCTAGTTTACAGGAGCGAATCTATGGAGAACAAACGTGCTCAGATATATATATATATATATATATATATATATATATATATATATATATATATATATATATTTGAGTATCAACGTATATGTGTATACATATATATGTGTATTAGTGTGTGTGTGAGTGTGTATGTGTACGTATGATTGTGAAAAATTAGGCAAAAAATTGGCTCAACTTATGTTTGATTATTTAAATCCTATTATTAAAATAGATAAACTTCCTAGACATGTTTCAAAAAGTCCCAACAATTATGTCCCTGCTACAAAAATAACCCAAGTAAAAATGGCTGCTTTCAATAGAAAACCTCCATCCGTTCATGCATGTCAGTTGACACATTGCTCTCTGTTATTTTATCCCCGCCACACTTAAGCCCGGCCCGAACTACAGCGATGTTACTTGTAGTGTTGTCAAATCTATGTCGTTTATTATTAGTGTAGTTGTTTAGTTTGTGTGTTGTTGTTTTTTTTTTTTTTGCTTTAAAATAAAAAAAAAGATCACCCTCAGAGTTTCTTCCAGGCATCTCTTCGGGGGGATGCTCCCCCCCCCCCCCCCCGAAGAAAGACTACCGCCCCCACACCCTACACCCTTAAACGAAATGGATTTTATATAGAAAAAGTATACTTTTACCAGTGTCAGCCCCCCCCCCCCCCCCCGGAAAATGTTGTCCGCCTCCCCCACCCCCGAAAATATCAAGTGCCCCCCCCCCCCCACCCCCGAGTAAAAAGTCTGGAAAAAACACTGATCACCCTCTAGAGCCACGCGTGTTGTTAAAATCAATAGAATAACTTTATGACTGTTATTACTACAAGTACTTTTTAAATTGTAGCGGTTGAATTTTTTAACAATTTACTTGTTCAAACCTCATTTAATGAAATTCCTCATATAAGAAAATAGAGTTAAACAATCGAAACGAAGATTTGATTTCCCACAGTTATTTAAATATAGACCGTCACAGCCGTCTAAATACGGTTTAGTTAAGGTTAACAAGCGCCACTTTGCCTAATATTATACTGAGAGAATGAGATTACGGCTTTCCCACAGTTTTGACAGTATATAAATAATTTGCTACGATTATCGGTGATAAAAGTAGACTCATAATCGAGTTTCACTTTGAATTTTAAAAATTACATAACTTAACAAAAAATTTCGATTTCGCCCAGTTGATCCTAGCACACCTATCGCATCGCCGAGTCGTCCGTCGCCCACTCGACCAGTTGACCTTGTTGCCCCGTGCTTGGATACGCCGCTGCCGAAAAAAAAAATATGGACCCTGTCTGGCCCGCCACAGTAGTGTTGTCGGCCGCCAGAGCTATCGGCTTTTTAATTATTTATTCGCTTGTTTAATCAAGTGTCATCCGCGAGATTGACAAACACGGAGGCGGGGACCCGAGGCGGGAGGGTTTGTCTGGGGTTAGGAGACGCCGGTCAGAATCAAATTTCGCCTGGATTATTACATCCCCCCCCCCCCACACACACACACCCACAGACTCGCCTGGATTCAGCGTTAGAGGTCTTTGGATTATTACATCCAACCCTCTCCCTTCTCTCTACATACGTCTTAATTAAGCGGAATTCTTTACATTATTACATCCTCACCACCCCTTCCCCGCCCCCATACATTTCCGAATTCAGCGTGAAGTCTTTGGATTATTATATTCTTCCCCCTATACCCCTTAATATTGCCTTAGAGTTCTTTCACATCGTGTCCTCCCCCCTCCACACACACACGCACATACACAGTTACTTACAGCGCCTTAATTCTATGGGTTATTACAGTCTTCCCTGTACCTTCTAATTTAGCATTAGGGTTTCTTTACACCGCCCCCCCCCCTTACACACACACACATACACACACATACACCCACATCCCATGTGCTTGAATTTAGTATTATAGGTTTTGGTTTTTGTGTTATAATATCAACTTGTGATTTTCGGTGGAAGGGTTAAGTTTGGGGTCGGGTGGGGTGTGGGTGTATCTCCTGGGGTGGGTGGGGTGGGGGTGTGTCTCCAGGGACGGGTGGGGTGTGGGTGTGTCTCCAGGGGTGGGTGGGGTGTGGGTGTGTCTCCTGGGTGGGTGGGGTGTGGGTGTGTCTCCAGGGGCGGGTGGGGTGTGGGTGTGTCTCCTGGGGTGGGTGGGGTGTGGGTGTATCTCCAGGGGCGGGTGGGGTGTGGGTGTGTCTCCAGGGACGGCGTTTACATGCCAATGCTATGTTGTCCATAATATTCTGCTTTGATTAGCTATAAAAACACCCATGTTATTGTTTAATTAGCCGAAACAAATACGATCGATTCTACAGCGGCTCAATCTTTTGGGGTTAGTTTTAATTAATTAAGCCCAAAAATACGTTTATTGTTGCTATTGATAAAACAGTACTAATTTAAGTTGGGCGATTTAAAAAAAAAAAAAAAACATTTGTTAAAAAATAAAACAGTTAGAACGCTGGAATTCCTAAACACTGAAGACGATTGGTCGATGGTTGTTTAAATAAACAATGAAGATGATTGGTTGATGGTTGCTTAAATAAACAAACAATGAAGATGATTGGTCGATGGTTGCTTGAATAAACAAACAATAAAGATGATTGGTCGATGGTTGCTTAAATAAACAATGAAGATGATTGGTTGATGTTTGCTTAAATAAACAAAAAATGTAAATGATTGGTCGATGACTGCTTAAATACACAAACAATGAAGATGATTGGTCGATTTCTGCTTAAATATACACTGTTGTGAACTGGTTGTTGCTTGTCAAGAAAAAAAAAAAAACGAGCAAAGCATTGATAATCTAGATTTTTTTTAATGCTTCCTTTAAAATTTGTATTCTTTGATTTCCATTTATTTGTTTATTTTTTTATATATTTTTATATGCTTTTATCGCAGCCATTCAATAACATACAACCCAAAAAAAATGTTTTATTACTGGAATCGGTAAATAATGCCCAACGTGTTGTTTTTTTTGTTTTTTTTAAAATTACATCCCTTTTTTTCCTACTTTTATTGATTTCTGTTTGCAGCTATGTGGGAAATGGCATTTGCATAATATGATATTTTGTTACAATATGATAATTTGGGATAGATAAAAATTACCTGGTATAGTTTGTTTAGAAAGACTCAATTATTACCCCATACCAGGTAAAATTACATTGTTGCCTATACCTGAACACCCCTGAACACCGTAAAGTTTGTTTACGTCATAACGTGCACCAAACATGTATTTAATAAAACCGTGTAACGATCATTCCCCCCTCCCCCCTCCCACACAACTATTTTATTTAAAACATACCCAAACTCCGTCCCTTTTAGCAATTACCCCCACTGCCCCGACCCTCTATCCCTTTTAGAACTTACCCCTCTCCTCTACCTTTTAGTACAAACACACCACATCCAGTTACCCTTACCCCAAATCTTTTAACACCCCCTCACATCTCTTTTAGCACTTACAGAGGCGTAGCGACCCTTCCCGGCGCCCGGGGACAAACTTTCGATTTTCACCCCGTCCCCCTCAAGATTTCGATTTGCACCCCCCTCAAGTTTTCATTTATTTTTCCAAACCATTTTGGCGTCCCCTAAGGTCGGTGCCCGGGGACATATGTCGTCCCACCCCCGCCCCCCCTCGCTACGCTACTGAGCACTTGCCCTCACATATCTTTTAGCACTTCCCCTCATCCCTTGCAGCACTCCCCCATACCATTTAGCACCTACAACCCTTATCCATTTTAGTACTAAACCACCCCTACTCCATCCCACCCCCACCCTCCACATAGCACATACTCGCCCCCTCCTCATCCATTTGAGCACTAACACCCAGTCCCCACCCCTTGGAGCACTAACACACCCCGTCCCCACCCCTTGGAGCACTAACACACCCCGTCCCCATACCTTTGAGCACTAACACACCCCCTCCTCATCCCTTTGAGCACTAACACACCCCGACCCCTATCCCTTTGATCACCAACACACCCTTCACCCTGTCATCCAATTAGCACCAGGCCTCACCAAAATGATTCCATTGAGTAAACTTACTGGCAGAGTGGCTGGAAGCGTGGGAAGAGATAAGCGCATTATTAGCCGATACAAAACCTCTGATCTACAACATGAGCATAGCGTGGGTGAGATGTTCACAACTATTCCTTAAACTTTACTTGCAATTTTTTTTTAAATACCCCCCCCCCCCCCCCACCCTTCATCCGTCTGGCACTTGAAGATGAGTTATGGCATAGCATTAAGCCCCGGGCTTAAACCTCGTTTCATCGCCCAGATGTGACGTTTCGGTGACGTCATTTGAAGTTCACGTGCTACCGCGTGGTGCTAATGACCTAGAGAACGGCACATGACACGATGTAGGTTGACATCAGAACATGCCTCATGACATCAGATCTGGGTCAACGTAACATTGGCCTTGTTTACGACTATAGAAAATTAGAGGAAAAATGTCGTGTTTTTGATATTGTGTAATAGTGTAATAAGTGTGTGATAATAAAGTTAATACTATTTCATGAACGAAGTTTTTAATATCGTTAATTAGTGTCTGCGGAAAATAAGAGGGTTCCCGTCCTCCTTCACAAGTTTAATATTAGCAGTATTTATAATTGAAGTCAGAATATAATATACAACGCTTACATAAATCCCCCATCACAATAACGATAAAAATAATGATAATGATAATGATAATGATAATGATAATGATAATGATAATGATAATGATAATGATAATGATAATGATAATGATAATGATAATGATAATGATAATGATAATGATAATGATAATGATAATGATAATGATAATGATAATGATAATGATAATGATAATGATAATGATAATGATAATGATAATGATAATGATAATGATAATGATAATGATAATGATAATGATAATGATAATGATAATGATAATGATAATGATAATGATAATGATAATGATAATGATAATGATAATGATAATGATAATGATAATGATAATGATAATGATAATGATAATGATAATGATAATGATAATGATAATGATAATGATAATGATAATGATAATGATAATGATAATGATAATGATAATGATAATGATAATGATAATGATAATGATAATGATAATGATAATGATAATGATAATGATAATGATAATGATAATGATAATGATAATGATAATGATAATGATAATGATAATGATAATGATAATGATAATGATAATGATAATGATAATGATAATGATAATGATAATGATAATGATAATGATAATGATAATGATAATGATAATGATAATGATAATGATAATGATAATGATAATGATAATGATAATGATAATGATAACGATAACGATAACGATAACGATAACGATAACGATAACGATAACGATAACGATAACGATAACGATAACGATAACGATAACGATAACGATAACGATAACGATAACGATAACGATAACGATAACGATAACGATAACGATAACGATAACGATAACGATAACGATAACGATAACGATAACGATAACGATAACGATAACGATAACGATAACGATAACGATAACGATAACGATAACGATAGCGATAGCGATAACGATAGCGATAGCGATAGCGATAGCGATAGCGATAGCGATAGCGATAGCGATAGCGATAGCGATAGCGATAGCGATAGCGATAGCGATAGCGATAGCGATAGCGATAGCGATAGCGATAACGATAACGATAACGATAACGATAACGATAACGATAACGATAACGATAACGATAACGATAACGATAACGATAACCATAACCATAACCATAACCATAACCATAACCATAACCATAACCATAACCATAACCATAACCATAACCATAACCATAACCATAACCATAACCATAACCATAACCATAACCATAACCATAACCATAACCATAACCATAACCATAACCATAACCATAACCATAACCATAACCATAACCATAACCATAACCATAACCATAACCATAACCATAACCATAACCATAACCATAACCATAACCATAACCATAACCATAACCATAACCATAACCATAACGATACCGATAACGATAACGATAACGATAACGAAATTGACAGTGACAATGACAATGACAATGACAATGACAATGACAATGACAGTGACAGTGACAGTGATAACGATAGTGATAGTGATAGTGATAGTGATAGTGATAGTGATAGTGATAGTGATAGTGATAGTGACAGTGACAGTGACAGTGACAGTGACAGTGACAGTGACAGTGATAGTGATAGTGATAGTGATGACGAAGACGACGACGATGATGATGACGATGACGACGACGATGACGACGATGATGATGATGATGATGATGATGATGATGATGATGATGATGATGATTATGATGATGATTATGATTATGATGATGATTATGATGATGTTGATGATTACACGTGTATATTCAGGCGGTCCTCAAAAGAGTAACATATTTTGTTATCGTTTAAAACAGTCCAAAGAGTTGTTTCATTCTGGTTAGTGTAGACCGCGCGCAGTTAAAAAGTTTGGGAAAGATGTTTTGGGGACTGCTGCCAACCTCAAGATTTTGTGTAGTTGCATAGTTTTAGATAGATTATTCTGAATGGCATAATGTTTTAATTAATTAGATATAGTGTGCGACCTTCTATAGACGAGGATTAAATGAGAATGGGCAGGATAGCTGCTGATTTAGACATCGGAGAGGATGCGTTCAAGATGTGAAATTATGAGCATGGGAACTGACTTTCTACACTATGCTTCACACACGATCACACACACATACAATCACATACACACACACACACACCGCACGCACGCATTCACCAACACGCATATTCACACTCATATCATCTACACAATTAAACTTACTGGTCTATGCTTTTAAAATGGCCCTCATAACCTTTTATAGATGGCCAACCATCCACGTCGAAAAGGTCCACTTATATAGTTTTACAAATTGATCTAGATCGAACTCTGATTATAATTAGACCCTGAACCCTAAGTAATGATAATACATTACAATCTAATATTGATTATGTTCTTGACATGTGCCACCCACCTGTCTAACGTATATTTAAAAAAATACATAATTGACGTATTGATTTAATCAATTACTAGCAAGGTCAGAACCCTAATATATCTATTATGGTAAAGCTGTTTTCCAATAAACACGATTTAAGTCGACTTAGCCAACAGGTCAGGTTTTATGCGTGCTGTTATGTTTGTATCGATCCCTTTTTGTTGGTGTTGGTTGAAGTTTAAGTGATTGGCTGAACATCTTGTGGTGATTTTAGGTGGCCAATTTGGCTGAACATCTTATGGCTATGTTGTTGGGCTAATTTAGCAAACATCTAGTTGTTATGTTCATTGTCCAATAAAGCTGATCATCTTATGGTGATGTTAGGCGGAAAATTTATGATGATTATGATACTGATTATAATGATAATTCGTATGGTGATGTTAAAGGGCCATTTTAGGGTGATGTTGATTGGAAATTTTAGCCGAACATCTTGTGGTTGGGTTGGATTGGCGATTTAGCTCCATTGTGTTGCCTCAACTACGGATAATTGTATAAGTAAACAAAGGTTATGTTCACACAAACCTTGTCATGCTATATTGCGCACACACACCCATGGTCGCTAGGTTTTGTTTAAGTTGATGTTAAGTATTGAATAATAGAAGAAATAATAATACCTAAGTTTTGTCTAGTATAAAATGAACATGTTTATTGTTTTTACAACAGTTATTGAACAATTCTTTGGGATGTGGCTTATCTATCTTCTTGTCTGAACCGCTTTTGTGTTTCAATTCTGTTATTGTTTTTTAAAATTCAAATAACGAAATATCTTGTCATGACATTTTTTGTGTGTTTTAGCTTGCCATTTCGTTTTTTGAAGGTGAGAAGTGAATGAAGAGAATATCAGTTGAAATCCTGGCCGCTGTTGCCAGTGGCGTTGTTTGGTTGGGTGACGACAGTTGCTGTAACTCTCTCAACCCCCCCCCCCCCCCCGCCCAACTACTGTAAATATGATGTACCACGGAGTCTAGCGGTAGAGAGCTGGACTGCTAACCCGTAAGTCTCGAGTTCAAATCCGGGTTCAAGTCAGTAGACCGTCCCTGAGTCCACCCAACCCTGATGGGTACCTAACTCACGTTAGGGAGAGTAAAGGCGGCTTGGCATAGTGCTGACCACAATATCTCTTCATATGCCGAGGTCACAGAAACAAGTGAACTCTACTTCACTTGCCCTATAGACCGTCAGGTTTGAAAGGGAAACTTTACTTTAACCATAGGCAATGTTGTGTCATCCCGTTTTAGATTGTTACACCATGCATACATCTTTTCAGATTTTCACATGATGTATGCATCTTTTATATTCTTACATGATGTGTATATCTATTTAATAACAAATGAATACTGAGATGTTACATATATATATCATAAAGTTGGCCAGATGATTTTTTTTCGTCATGGTGTCACCCCTTCCACCCTTGGTGTCACCTAGTGCGGTCAACATAAAAAAAACAACCTTCCCACTGCCCTTATATTTGTTTCGCTCAGTACATCCGTTTTACCTTGTAAGCTGTCTCTTCACCAACCGTCTTCCCATTGGTTATAATATCTGGGTCATGTCCAACCTAATCCACTCTGATTGCGTCTAATCAGATCAGTAGTGCGGAGTTATCCGTCACTAGATTATGGGTATATATATATATATATATATATATATATATATATATATATATATATATATATATATATATATATATATATATATATATATATATATATATATATATATATATATATATATATATATATATATATATATATATATATATATATATCAGGGGTGACAACCCAATTTAATAAACTATCCATGTAGTTAATTATAAAGCTCTAAATAAGCTATGTGTAATAAGTCAATAGGTCACTTAAAAAGCTCTAAAGTAGGTGTAAATTTATAATATATCAATAGATTTATTTTTATTAAAAATCTCCACTGTAACTGTGTATAAATAAGCCAATAGATTTTTTTTTCATTAACGTATTTGTATAATTATAATAAGTCTTTAGATTTATTTTAAACATCAATTAGGCTTACGTTACAACACTGATCGAAACGAATCTCATTTTTTAAAATAATTGCTTAATAATCTTTTTTTTTATTAATTATGGCGCCCCTTCCTCTGCCGCCCTCCCCGCACACCCCATAGTTACGCCAATCCCAAATTCTCTTCACAAAATTTTTTTTAAACAAAACTGAACATCGTCACAAGAAAAAAACATTTCTCAGAGCTTTAAAAAAACATAATTTAAAAACCTTCACGTGATGCTAAAAATGTTTCTTTAAAAAAATATGACAACAACTTGCAAAGAAAAAAAAACAGAGATGTTTGAAATATTTGGGATTGTTAGACTTGACGAGAGAGAGCTGAAATATTCGTTTGTTCAACGGTGATGCTGGGAGACAGGTAACAATGATCTTTAACAATAGGGCTGGTGTTGAAATATCAATGTAATGTCAGTTCGTTGTCAGTGTTTTGTCAGTCTAATGTCAGTTCGATGTCAGTCTAATGTCAGTTTAATGTCAGTTCGATGTCAGTGTTGTGTGAGTCTAATGTCAGTTCGTTGTCAGTCTAATGTCACTGACATTGGATTCACACAAAACTGAAATTGAACAAACATTAGACTGACACCGAACTGACAGTAAACTGACACAACACTGACATCGAACTGACATTAGACTGACAACGAACTGACAGTTCCTTGTAAGTCTAATGTCAGTGTTGTTTCAGTCTAATGTCAGTTCGATTTCTGTGTTGTGTCAGTCTAATGTCAGTGTTATGTCAGTCTAGTGCCAATCTTAAGTCGAACTGTGTTCGTGTTAATTCACTAGTTTTCGTATGTGTTCTTCTATGTGTCCATGTATAGCCATATTGAAAAAAGTATTTTTATGTTATATTCCTTTGTATCGTTTCGCGTGTCCTTACGAGCCCTATTGTTAGTCCTTTGTATGTGAGCTGAGTAAGAAAATGTATGTACTTTTTCTGGGCCGTGCGTAAAAAACAGTTTCGTTTTTCTACGTGGTTCGCCTTCCTACCTTACACAATAACACAACAGGTCGGACATAAACAATGACAAACCGACCTTTAGACACAGGTGGTCATTCATTAATGACATCACACAATCAAGGTAGAGGGGGGGGGGGGGTCGTGACAATGTGCGACATGACTGAGTTGTCAATAACGTGGCGTAGTGTGCTCTTTTAATATTAATATCTGAAGTACAAAAAATCAATGAAAAACATATGTCGTATTGAAAATAAGGTCAGTTTGTAAGCTATCGACACTGTTCTTACTTCCAGTCAAAATGATGACGCCACATATTTTTATAAGACGTGTTGTTGAATTCAGTGTTTGCAATCGCTTTCATCTAGTTTGAATACATCAGCAGACAACGAACCGTGTCACCCCCTTAGCTTTCACCAGTTGTATCAGCTCGTATCTTACAACAATCTTAAAACGTGTCCCCGATCTTCACACCCACACACACCCACACACACACACACTCCACCCCCACCACCCTCAAGCACTGAGTCAAACACCAGCTATATCAACTGTATCTTACAACAATCTTAAAACGTGTCCCCAATCTTCACACACACACACACACACACACATACACATAACCCCCTCCCCCACCCCCTCCAGGGCTGAGTCAAACACCAGAGTTTGTGTGGGACAGCTACACACTGATGGAGACCTCCCATACATGGGGTGTTGTGTTGCAACATTGATTTACATTAAAAAATTTGACAAAGGCAGGCTGTGGAAGGGGGGGGGGGTTATTCACTACACTCATCGAGAAGATTTTAGCCTCTGATAAATCTCACTTATTTGATTAACCCAAACGATAAAATCATGTTGAAAGTAAAATGATGAGACAAATGTATAACCTATATATGTATATAAGCTATATATAAATAAATAAATATATTTATAGGTACATACAAATGTGTGTGTTTATGTGTGTATGTGTGTGTGTAATTTGAGGATTAATGTGATTTGACTACGGCAATTGAGTTATTCCTGGCTTATATGCCGTACGAAATAGCAAGTTGATAAGATTAAGCTTAATTACTAAATAATTATCTCTGTTTAATTGAACGTGTCAGTGTTATGTAACAGAAACCTAATAAGTGAGGCCACCAATCAGGATCGAGCCACAAAACACGTCATAACTCCTGAGACCGTGACGTCATAATTCCTGAACCCCTGACGTCATGACACTAGACCTGACGTCATGACTCCTGAAACCCTGACGCTATTACATTAGACTTGACGTCACGACTTCTAAGATCATGACCTTAGACTTGATAGTCTGACGGCATGATTCATGAAACCCTGACGTCATGACTTCTGAGACCGTGACGTCATGACTCCTGAAACCCAGACCCCACGACTCCTGAAACCCTGACATCATGACACTTTAGACCCTGAATTAATGTCTCCTGAAACCCTGACCTCATGACTCTTGATACTCTGATGGCATGACTCCTGAATCCCTGACGTCATGACTCCTGAAACTCTGACCTCACGACTCTTGATACCCTGACGCCATGACTCTTCGTCTCGTCCAGACGACCACGTTAGGCAAGCTTTGTGCGAGTCCATTACGGCATCAGTCCATAGATTCCCCTTCGTTAGCGACCACGTGATGCCCGCTCCTGCGGTCCAGCTGACCGCTGGCTGGCTACAGATTTTCATCGGGCCTTCATCGATTTTATGGCATGCAATTTTAGCCTGTCGCGGAGAGGTTAACTCCCCTTCTCGTTAAGGTCAGAGTGAGCAGTTTTCTGGGCTGTGTTCATGTGCGGAATAGGTCGTATTTTTTGGATTGGGGATTTTTTTTGGAGAGAAAAGCCGTTAGGGAAGAAAGGGATGGGGGAGGGGGGGGGAAGCAATGTGAATAGGTTCTTACTGTGTTAATCCTGTATACAGTGAATTAGTTGGGGATGTCTGGGGAGAGGAGATCAAAGATGTTCTTACAGGAAGTTGGGGGTGGGATGGACGATGGATGTGTTTGAAGAGATGGATTGTGTGTGATGACGTGTAGTGTGTGTGTGGTTAGTCTAGTGGGTAGATGTTTGGTTAGATATGTGTAATGAGGAGATGTGTGGGTAGTGGACAGGTGTGTGCGTAGCTGTGTAGTGGAAAGGTATTGAGTTGTTGTGTAGTGGACATGTGTGTGGGTAGTGGACAGATATGTGGATAGTTGTGTAGTGGATAGTTGTGTAGTGGATAGTTGTGTAGTGGATAGTTGTGTAGTAGATAGGTGTGTGGGTAATCAGGTTTTGATACATGGTAGTTAGCTGTGGGTAGTGTACATATGTGTAAAAAATATGTTCAGTAAGGTAAATATTATTTAGTTTATACTTTAAGTATTGGTTTATGTGAATAGTGTGTGTGGATAGTGGAATGGTCCTTGTGATAATTAGGGCTTTGGTCAAACTCGTGGTATAATTTAAAGTGATTTGAAAAGAAAAATCTGATAGAGGTTAAAAAACATATTTCTAAAATTAATTTTCCCCGATGTCACCTTGACCTGCTTGCTACGTTAATGACAGATGAGGAAGTTGAGAAAGGGGGGGGGGGGTCTTTCTTTGAACACGGAAACAATGTGGCGGGGTGGGGTGGAGGATGGGTTTAGACCTGAGATCTCACTGTGTCCTGGTTGTAATATCTCCCGGCTTGTTAAGTAAAAAGAGAAATCAATACGTAGTGAAGGTTGAGCACAATTACTTTATTGCTCACGCGGGGTCCTGTGTGCTCAGTTCAAGTACATCACAAGCACTACTCGTCTTTCACGTGATGTAAGTTTATGGACAAAACGCGGGGTTGTGAACGTCTGTGGCCGTGACTCACCATATTTTGAAAACTTGATTACTGCCCCCTTTTTTCCTGCCAATACAGCATTATCTCCCCTCTGTCAGCACAACATGCCTGGCCACCGTTCGGGCAATGTGTTCTTTCTTTTTCCAGGGGTTATTGACCTCTTTGAACTGAATAAAAGATAGCGTGTCTGAGCGTTTTGTGTCTGGCGAGATCCTGTTTGTTTGTTTGTTGTTTTTTTTTTACTTTCTCGTTTACGAAGTATAGAGGAAGTATTGTGATCATGCAAACGCGAGATTTTCCCTAAGTCGGAAAAACATAGTTTTGCAATCTTGTCCGTATGTCTCTGTGTGTGTGTATGTGTCTGTGTGTCTCTGTGAACACGATAACTTGAGTACCGTTACAGCTAGGTTGATGAAATTTCACATATAAGTATTGTATCAAATTTTAGATCTGTATCATTTTTTCAGCGATTTCCGATAACCGGAAGTGGAACCATAATAGCGCTCTAATCCAAACAGTAACCATAACATCGCCCTAACCCGTGCACTAACCATAAAAGCGAAACCGACATAAAAAAAACACATCAATATTAGATCTATCATTAGTATTACCCACAGACTTCCCTTCCCTACCCCTTCCCCCCCCTCCCCCCACACGTCCGCCTTTCATACAGCATTCGAGAAATAGTAGAGATACAAGTATTTCTATCTCTATATAACTTCTTGTCCCTCTTTAATTCTGCCCACAGCACTCCCCCCCCCCCCCATCCACAAACTGCTAGTGTATCACTTGCTCTAATGTCTTTTTAACTAACAAAATTATTTTTTTAAAATAACAATTTATTCTCTTTTTACTCCACAATCATTCAAACGACCAAATTATGTATTCTTCCACAACATCAAACATGACAAACAAACACATTTTTTAAAAAAATATAATTATTATCTTTGCGCTCAGAAAACCGATACATCTTATTGTTTTTAAATTACCTCCCTTTGTCGTGACAAACAAAGCAATGTTGTTGTTTGCGTCATGAAAAAAAAAATTCCGAGCGGCCGGAAAAAAAAGGTTTGTCTCTAGCTTCAAATATCAGGGTAACTTGTAGCGAGAAGAGTTTTTTTATTTCACTGATAATGAGGAAAATCTTATTTGTTTTCCAGTCTCGGAAAACAGTAGTTCCGGTCTGCCGATAGTCACGAAAAATGTTTGCATCTTTCGCAGCTATATATCAGGGTCAGTTGTTCCGTAGATGTTTTTTATTTCGCTGAAAGTGCGGAAGATCTTATTTGTTTTCTAGACGGGTAAAAAAAAAGTAGTTCCGGTCTGCCGATATTCACGAAAGTCGTTTGCATCTTTCGAAAATTATAGCAGGGTCAGTTGTTAAGTTGATGGTTTTTCATTTCGCTGAAAGTGCGGAAGATCTTATTTGTTTTCTAGTCTGGTAAAAGAAAAGTAGTTCCGGTCTGTCGATATTCACGAACATTGTTTACATCTTTCGCATCTAAGTATCAGTTACTTTTTCCGCTGATGTTTTTATTTATTTTTTATTTTATTCCGTTGAAAATGCTCTATCCGGAAGTATCGCAGGAAATCCTTCAGACAATCCAGAAAGATTCCATTATTAGCGGTCTCGTAGTACCAGACGGTGGGTGGTTTCCGAACAAAATATCAATATTAATTAGATTTAATAAGAACCCGTGGTGTACACGATCGATTTGTCCGGTGCTAGACTGTAGACATGTCGAGCAAGATATTTGGGGAAGGGTGGGGGGAGGGGGGTACTCGAATATGTATGTCTAGTCTGAGAGTGGGTTTGTCTTAAGATGGGCTTAGAATGGAGAATTCGGTGAGCTCGAGTTTAAGCCTATTGCCTGGAAACTTTGTTGGCGCGAAATGATTCTAATCAGAGACTGGCTTGTCTTGAGACAAGTTTTGAGACAAGTTCAGCCTGAAACTGGGTTGTCTTTAGACAAGTTCCAGAGACTGGGTTGTCCTGAGATAAGTTGAACCAGAGACTAGATTGTCTTGAGACAAGTTCCAGAGACTGGGTTGTCTTGAGACAAGTTCCAGAGACTGGGTTGTCTTGAGACAAGTTCCAGAGACTGGGTTGTCTTGAGACAAGTTCCAGAGACTGGGTTGTCTTGAGACAAGTTCCAGAGACTGGGTTGTCTTGAGACAAGTTTAGTCAGAGACTGGGCTGTCTTGAGACAAGTTTAGTCAGAGACTGGGTTGTCTTGAGACAAGTTCCAGAGACTGGGTTGTCTTGAGACAAGTTCAGCCTGAAACTGGGTTGTCTTTAGACAAGTTCCAGAGACTGGGTTGTCCTGAGACAAGTTCCAGAGACTGGGTTGTCTTGAGACAAGTTCAGCCAAAGACTGGGTTGTCTTGAGACAAGTTAAGTCATTCACCGAACTCTTCTTAATAGTTATATAATCCTTACTGACAAAATCTTATCGCAAATAATGGCTCGGATGTGTGTCTCGACCGCCGCCGAACCCTTGATACTGGCTCACCGAATCCCTGGGGTTCGATCGAACCCCTGGTTAAGAACCATTTATCTAATACAAGGGTCTCCAAACTACGGTCCGCGGGCCGGATGCGGCCCGCGATGTCCTCTCATCCGGCCCGCGGAGATGTTTTTGTCCACAGAAAAAAAACCTTTGTTTGTGATAGCTGAGGAACTTGCCCAGAAAAATCAAAGACATGCCTGAAAGAACCTAGCCCCCGAACTGAAATTTGATAGTTAATGCGGCCCTCGGACTCAAAAGTTTGGAGACCCCTGATCTAATAGATTGACCCCTGTCTACCCATACAAAAACACTACACAGCGGAGTTAGGTCTTAGTCGCGGAGTTAGGTCTTAGTCGTCTTTCAGTTAAAGAATGTTTTACATCTAAACATAAATATTTCAATGCACTTAACGATTGGAGGACCATCTTCATTACTTAGATTTATCTTATCAAACCATTTTTGTTTCTCTATATTTTATTCTGACACCATGTAAACGTAGAGGAATTATCTTGCCAAAAAGCTTTTAACTCAAATGTCAGAAATCTTTAAAACAAACACAACCAACACGTAATTATGTTTATCTATCTATTGCACCTTTATCTTTCACGTAATTAGGTGGTTGCTTACGTTCCTTGCTTGAAGTAATAAGACACAGAACTGGGCGTATGAATATATTCAATACACGCGGAATTATTTTTTTATATTGGTGAGTGAATGCGGTGTCTGGGATAAGGTAGTGGCGTCACTAGGTCGGGTGGGGTCCGCACTCCCCCCCCCCTTCTCGTGGCGCTATTGGGGTAAGCAGATTTCGTTTCACAGGCGCCATTGAGATTGGCGTATCCTCTTCCGTGGATTTCCGTGGAAACATTTATTGACAAAAGAATATTCTGAGAAAAAAAACTTAGCGAATTTAGCAACAGTATGGTTAAATAAAAGTGAATACAGTTATTAATTATAAAGTATTACTTTAATGCAGTGGTCTCCCAACTACGGCCCGCGGGCCGAATGCGGCCCGCGAGGTCCTCTCATCCGTCCCGCGGCGATCTTTTTGTCCACGGAATAAATATTTGTTTGAGGTAGCTGAGAAACTATGCCCAGAAAATTCAAAACAATTTGAAAATTTAGCTTAGGGTGCAAATACCATTGCCCGCCGTGTTGCAGACATTGGTGAAAACGTAGTGACTCAAATAGCGAAAAATGCAAGCGTTTCGCAATTTTTTAATTGTAATGGATCAGTTGCTGGACAGCTGTTCCACATTTCAACTGCTTATGCTCATTAGAGGTGTGGATGAAGACATGAACATAACACAAGAGCTGGCTTCCCTATATAGAATGTATGGCACTGTTACCGGAGAGAATATAGACAGTTCAGAGACATGTTAAAAGATAGAAACACAGAATCGCAAGATTTACCAGTAAGATGGCTAATTTGCGGGAATTTTTTCTGAGCAGAGTATTTAAGTTACGAAAGGAAATAGGTGATTTCCTTGAAAGTAAAGGCAAGCCTCAAGCTGTTACACTTACTTTCTGATGAAGAGTGGGTATAGAAATTGGCCTCTGCTGCAGACATAACTAGTCATTTAAATTTTCTGAATCTAAAACTTCAAGAGATGGAAATTTATTTTCTGATCTATACACCCACCTAAAAGCTTGTCATATTTTTGGAACAAGCACAAGCCAACAGCTTGACGCACTCTCAGCAGTGCGAGGTCTTTACGGCTGAAGCAACCACTGAGTTCCCCACGTCATTTGCATACGAGATCATCAAAGACTTCAAGCTGCAGTTTCAGAAGCGTTTTTCTGACTTGGATTCAAAGGCAGAAAAAGTGAGACTGTTTCAGAACCCATTTGAAACAAATGTGGCCAGTTGCAAAGATGAACTGCAGCTGGAGGTCATTAGAGACACGTTCAAAGAAGGGCGGGTGGGTTTTTATAAGTTTTTGCAAAAATAAGATTTCGCTAATATTAAAATTTTTGCATCAAAGTACCTTTCAAATTTTGGAACAAGATACATGTGTGAACAAATATTTTCAAGATTGAAATACGTGAAGAATAATTTGAGAGCAAACTTGGACCTCGAGTGTGTTGTTGGCCACCGGCAGTGTTTCTTTCCGACTTTTTTCTCCGTGGGGGGTGGGACACTTGAAATTTGTATATATTTCTATATAAATTATATTTCGTAAAGATGGGGGGGGGGGGTACATGTCCTTCGGGGGAGGGGGCGCTACCACCCCAAAGAGATGCCTGGACGAAACTCTGCCCCCCCCCCCCAACTTACTTGATAGTTAATGCGGCCCTCGGGTTGAAAAGTTTGGAGACCCCTGCTCAAATGTAACAACACAATCTTTCGTTGTTGATTTAAATAACGTTTGTGGTTGTATTCATATTCTGATTTTAAGAGTGATCTCCCTGTTTTAAAAATTGAAGCTGCTACTTTCTACGCTTGTAGTTAATATTAGTAGCATAGGTAAAGGAGGTTGCAACTTTGTCGTATAATTTTAAAAACGCATGCGCCGACTTGTACATCGTGTACCTCAGCTATAGGGCTGGTAAGTAGGTCACCAACCAGTTCTACGGCTCAATAAAACCTGCATGAGCCATATAACTGGTTGGTGACCTACTTACCAGCCCTATATGATGACGGATTTATACTCAATGGACGCAATAGGGCTTGTAAGTAGATCACCAACTTCTCTTTCTTATACTTGCCAGTTAAGTTTTCAAAACTAATGTTAATATTTTTTATTAAATCAAAAATGTTATTTCAGTTTTGGTTATTTAAAAATAAATATTTTTAAATCTTGAAGCGAGGCCTTTAAACAAAAAGCCGCCGTGCTTTTAGTCATTAATGTGAATCACGTTCAAAACAGCTCAGTTTAAAGTTGTATAACTCTCCCTGGCTAACGAGATTTCAAATTTTAAGCGAGAGAGACCGAGACTTACAAGCCCTATAGGCCAGAGGCGTAGCGACATTTCCCGGCGCCCGGGGACAAACTTTCAATTTGGCCTTTCAATTTTCAATTTGCACCCCCACCCTCAAACTTTCACTTTGCACCCCTCCTCCTCCTCAAACTTTCTTTATGCACCCCCCCCCACATATATATTTTTTAGATTTATAATGCAAAACACTGCAGCTAAAATGAGATTTTAATTTGTTTTTCAAGCCCTTTTTGGCGCCCCCTAAGGTCGGCGCCCGGGGTCATTTGTACCCCCGCCCCCCCCCCAGCCCCAACTCGCTACGCCTCTGCTATAGGCCCACGATCGGATCTAACGTGGTGGAAATATAAACAGTAGTGCTGATACCTTAAACAACCCATACTTTGAGAAAATGTTTTACATGAAGCTACAATTTTTTTTTTTAAATTCAGATACATTCTAGACGTGATATAAAAGAACCATTCAGTACATCATTTCTAATACATACCCCTCCCCCTCTCTTTTGACAATCATTAATTCACTCTTTCATTGACAGCTCCTCCATTTAACTGTTCTAGCACCATATTATTAACCTCCACTATCTTATTTTAAATCATTTTTTTTTTTTAAAGTCCGTATAGTTGCACTGCCTTGATGTATTTTAATGCCACTTTTCCAGAAAAAAAAATTTACCATTGGAATTCATCGTTCAACAAAATTACCATGCACCTCTTCTAACCTTTATTAATATTAACTCACACCCCCTAATCCCCCCTCCCCCCAACTCTTTTATTAATCAACCCTTGCTTTAAAAGCAAAATCCGCTGCGAAAAGCAATCCACCACCCGACTCATCCACATTTTAAATCTCACATTCCCCCCTCCCTTCCCTCGCCAATGTACATCAACCCTTTTTTTAACTTAGAAAATCCACAACCCAAAAGTTCCATTCCCCCCCCCCCCCCCCTTCCATAAATCAACCCTTTTTTTACTCTCCCTTCACCCCGCGGTCAATCTTTGATCCCCCGTATCTCAACTTAGCGAACGAATCAAACTTTACATCACGCAGCAAAATGGTAGAGGGGGGGGGGGCAGTGGGGTGGGGGGGGGGGGGGGGTGGACAGTCCGAGCGTCATATTGCCGTGCTTAGACAAAAATCAATAACACGCTGGGGAGATGCGGCAACAAGGTGAAACATGGCGCGCTACGGAGTGGACTTGTAACGCTTTCTTTAGGTGGAGCGGTTAGGTTATATAGCGAAACATGGCGCGCTACGGAGTGGACTTTTAGGTGGAGCGGTGTGGTTATATATTTCTTTAGGTAGAGCGGTGAAGTTATATAGCGAAACATGGCATGCGACGGATTGGATTTGTAGCGCTTTCTTTAGGGGGTGGGGGGGGGCGGTGAGGTTAAATAGCGAAGCATGGCGAGCTACGGATTGGACTTGTAATTATGTCTTTAGGTAGAGCGGTAAAGGTTCTATGAAACAACAGGCGGACTTTAAAGCTTAAAATATAATATTTAGCTTCCTCTCCCTTATTTACCTGTAAAGGAACGGACTCAATCTTTCCACCCACACTAGTGGAGTTGTTTCCTACTTTTTTTTTAAATTTACTATAACTGACGAATTCTTACTTCGCCAGAAATCTATTTTAACAAAGCTGTCACATTCCATTGAGGAAACATTCAGATTAAAAAAAAAAAATCTCATGCACCTATATTTACCTGATACCTTTTCAGTTTTGGGTGACATGTTTTATGATTATTTTTTTATATT
>NW_026733717.1:0-36622 GCF_028476545.2 Physella acuta | reverse complement strand
TATCAATATCAATATCAATATCAATATCAATATCAATATCAATATCAATATCAATATCAATATCAATATCAATATCAATATCAATATCAATATCAATATCAATATCAATATCAATATCAATATAAATATCAAAATCAACATCAACATCAACATCAACATCAACATCAACATCAACATCAACATCAACATCAATATCAATATCAATATCAATATCAATATCAATATCAATATCAATATCAATATCAATATCAATATCAATATCAATATCAATATCAATATCAATATCAATATCAATATCAATATCAATATCAATATCAATATCAATATCAATATCAATATCAATATCAATATCAATATCAATATCAATATCAATATCAATATCAATATCAATATCAATATCAATATCAATATCAATATCAATATCAATATCAATATCAATATCAATATCAATATCAATATCAATATCAATATCAATATCAATATCAATATCAATATCAATATCAATATCAATATCAATATCAATATCAATATCAATATCAATACCAATACCAATACCAATACCAATACCAATACCAATACCAATACCAATACCAATACCAATACCAATACCAATACCAATACCAATACCAATACCAATACCAATACCAATACCAATACCAATATCAATATCAATATCAATATCAATATCAATATCAATATCAATATCAATATCAATATCAATATCAATATCAATATCAATATCAATATCAATATCAATATCAATATCAATATCAATATCAATATCAATATCAATATCAATATCAATATCAATATCAATATCAATATCAATATCAATATCAATATCAATATCAATATCAATATCAATATCAATATCAATATCAATATCAATATCAATATCAATATCAATATCAATATCAATATCAATATCAATATCAATATCAATATCAATATCAATATCAATATCAATACCAATACCAATACCAATACCAATACCAATACCAATATCAATATCAATACCAATACCAATACCAATACCAATACCAATACCAATATCAATATCAATATCAATATCAATATCAATATCAATATCAATATCAATATCAATATCAATATCAATATCAATATCAATATCAATATTAATATCAATATCAATATCAATATCAATATCAATATCAATATCAATATCAATATCAATATCAATATCAATATCAATATCAATATCAATATCAATATCAATATCAATATCAATATCAATATCAATATCAATATCAATGTCTATGTCAATGTCAATGTCAATGTCAATGTCAATGTCAATGTCAATATCAATATCAATATCAATATCAATATCAATATCAATATCAATATCAATATCAATATCAATATCAATATCAATATCAATATCAATATCAATATCAATATCAATATCAATATCAATATCAATATCAATGTCAATGTCAATGTCAATGTCAATGTCAATGTCAATGTCAATGTCAATGTCAATATCAATGTCAATATCAATATCAATATCAATATCAATATCAATATCAATATCAATATCAATATCAATATCAATATCAATATCAATATCAATATCAATATCAATATCAATATCAATATCAATATCAATATCAATATCAATATCAATATCAATATCAATATCAATATCAATATCAATATCAATATCAATATCAATATCAATATCAATATCAATATCAATATCAATATCAATATCAATATCAATATCAATATCAATATCGATATCGATATCGATATCAATATCGATATCGATATCGATATCATTATCATTATCAATATCAATATCAATATCCATAGCAATACCCATACCCATACCCATACCCATACCCATACCCATACCCATACCCATACCCATACCCATACCCATACCCATACCCATACCCATATCCATACCCATACCCATACCCATACCCATACCCATACCCATACCCATACCCATACCCATACCCATGTCCATGTCCATGTCCATGTCCATGTCCATGTCCATGTCCATGTCCATGTCCATGTCCATGTCCATGTCCATGTCCATGTCAATGTCCATGTCCATGTCCATGTCAATGTCAATGTCAATGTCAATGTCAATGTCAATGTCAATGTCAATGTCAATGTCAATGTCAATGTCAATGTCAATGTCAATGTCAATGTCAATGTCGATGCCAATATAAATGTGAATTTTTTTGCAACTTCAATAGCATAACGCAAAATAAACTTTCATACTCGTTTTTACTTCTTGATTTTTTTCTCCTAACAATGACTTTCTTGCAGCATGCAAGAATCTCTCAGAACATTTTGGGAAACTTTGGACTTTTAAGTGGAAAGTACTATTAGGATTTGCTGAGTGTAATCCCTTTCCGGTAATCGTAACTAATACCTACTCTGCTTTGGTCTCTAAAAAGCTGCTAACTTGAATACCTTTAAAGCTAGGTAGACGATATTTCTAAATATAACAGTAAAGTGAGTGGCTAGTATGCTTGGTCAAAAACACTAGATTTAATGCCCCAAAATTACCAAAAGTTTAATACTTTTACTAGATCCAAAATCGTAAGAAATTAGTTTGAAGATATGCATTAAAATTTATTAGCTGAGTACCCCAAGTATGGTAGAATATTTAGAATTCATTGTTTATTGGACTTAAAATTAAATATCTTATGAATGGAGGAAACCCTAGGAACAGGTTAATTTTTCAAGATGGCCGCCGTTGTAATAGTGGAAATCCATATTCGCAAGTAGGCCTTCCTTAAAAAGCTGTAGAGTAAAAAAATAAACTTTGCTCTCAAAGTTGTTTTTTTTTTACCGGAGGCACTCAAACCTATCAGATCGGGTACTCGCAACTAAGTTGCAAGGAAGTTGTACATGTATATATATATATATATATATATATATATATATATATATATATATATATATATATATATATATATATATATATATATATATATATATATATATATATCAGAGGTGAGGGGGTTATAGCCCCTGGCAGACCTTGTACCTACACCACTACATAATCATATTCATAAGATTATATAGCACATTCTATGTATAAATTCGATAAAAGTAGTTATTACATATTCTGCAATTTTATATTTGTAATAACATATAGTAAACGATGTGAGTCGTAAATTTGATTAAAAATGGGCCTTTATATTATGTAATTTTTGTATTTTGCATTTTATAATATTAAATAATGTTTATTAGCTCTTAAAATGAATGGTTGTTTAATTTTTCTTATATTAAATCTTTAAAGCGATTAATTAATCGAAATGGTTTTATTCCGTTAGCTAGTTTGTACAATTTATAACTATAATTAGAGTCCCAAATGACAGAATCAAATGAGAAAAAAAATTATAGCTTTATTCTATACGGACAATGTCGATGAGAACTCAACGACATTGTCGTTGAGAATAGTGTAGGATCGGCTGTATATTATCATACCCATTTAAAAATTTATACAACGATGAATACAATTTTATTAGTCTAAGGGAAACAACCAATGAAACATTTTGTAATTTAAAATATTCGAGCTATTTACAGTGAGAGTAGGCCTACTATAGCCTTGTTTTTCATTAGATGTTTAACTCTGATATTTTGTTGTCCTTGACATATTATGACTCTAAAAACTTTTTTCTGTTATATTTTGTCAAAGATCATAGACAATTGCAATTGTTATAGTTCACTATCTTTATTACCTTTATTGAGCTGTTCCAATGTCTCAAGTTTCATAAAATTCATCAGAAGACAAACTTCCCGAAAATTTAAATAAAATTAATTTATCAAGATATATTTTATTGGAAATTGTAATAAAAAAATATTAGCGTGTATCTGTGTAACATCACTAAGATCTGACAATTGATATATAATTACTTTAGTCTATTTTAATACGTTGGGACTGTGTGGTGAAGTCTTGGGGCGCAAACGTCTCAAATTCGTTTCACATCCACTGTCCATAAGACGTCCTTATATGTATCTATCTATATATATAAAGCAAAGTGGTCGGGTACCCGATAGGGTACTTCCCGGCGCCGCAGGCGCTTCAAATTTGGCACGATGGTGCCTTGGGACGATAGAACACGAGGGCCGGTGACGGTTGGCCGAAAAGTCCACGAAGAGGGGTCAAAACTGACCTCGACTGACCGGTGCCTTATATGGGCTATAATACGAAAAAAAATTCCTCCGACGACCCCCCTTGAAATTTTGTGAGGTGGTAGGAGAACGCCTTGGGGTGTCATAAAAAAACTCGCCATGTCCGGGAAAAAACCGTCTTTACATCTGGCTATTTTTTTGCATGCTCTTAGGTAAATGGCTTGAACTTTAGGGAAAACTGTTGGTTTCACTCAAACCCTCGACGAGGGCTAAAACATGACCACGAGTGAAATTCTCTTAATATGAGCTCTATTAGGAAAAAAAAATTTCCTCCGACGACCCCCCTTCAAATTTTGTGAGGTGGTAGGAGAACGACTTGGGGTGTCACAAACAACTCGGCATATCTGTGAAAGATCGGGAAATGGGTCAAAACTGACCAGTCGTATTTCCCAATATAATCTTTGTATTTTATGGCAAAAACAGAGGGTAATTTCAAAACGGATTTTAGGGCACTTACCCTCTTTACATCTGGCTTTTTTCGGCATGTTATAGGTAAATGGCTGCTCGCATGGCGAGGGCTAAAAAGTGACCACGAGTGAAATTCGTCTTATATGAGCTATATATCGAACACGTTTTCCCACGAAGGAACCCTTCGAAAACTCTTGTGGTTGTACATCGGCCTCTGTGGGTCTGCAAAAAATAGTGCTACCCTCGGGAAAACCCCGGAACAATGTTTTAACTGACTAGGGGCCATATGTCCTTCTATAAACATAGTATCATTTTAAATATGTGACCTACTTAGGTCGAGTCAGGTTCCATTTTTATTTTGACATTGTATAATACCTTATATGGAGTGATGGTGCAACTCCTGGGGTTTTTCCACTGTCTTACCAAGGGTGTCTAAGACGTAGAAATTTTCCATTAAGATCTGATTGAATGATTCTGATCAGATGACCATCCCAACCAATGGCTGCATGAGTTGAGGATAACCTCCCCTGTTGCAGAAGTCTTTAACTGCACCGCACACTCGCCACACGTGGCAGTTTACCTTGATTAAGCGGTCTATTAGGACCAAGCCGTCCATATTGTCCGGCAATAGATTCTGACCATTTGAACGTGAGAGAACTTAAGTCCTGTGTGTGCTATGCTTTCTTAAGTTGATTTAGTCTTCTAGTATAATATTACTTGTCGCCAAGTGATTCTTGAAGCTATAGCAGTGTTGTGTGACCTGTGGCTATTTTTATACAGTGTTGAAATCTGTGATAGTGTTTTTTCTTACGCCTTGTAAGTTGGGTTTTGATATTTTATAAATTAAATATTTTATCTAGTTTAACCTTGTGTTCTGCCACAACTGTGTTCGCTTATTAAAGGTTGTATGCAGATTGGATGAGTGTTAATTTCAATAGTATCACTAGTTTTCCCTAGACATCGAGATCGAGCCCTAGTGTGTTGTTCAGTTAGTGTTCATCCATTTAGGCTTTAAGTCATTTGCATATTACCCCGAAAAAGAATCCGGGGACGTTCACCATCTATCTGGCTGATAGATAGGTAAACGTTACAAAGTGGGGGCTCGTCCGGGATTTAATCTGTCGTTCCAGTTGTTGGGTATATCAGTTAAACACTAAGTTTAGTTTGATTTAGTTGTTTTTCTATCCAGTGAAGCCGTGTTATTGAAACGCGCGCAAGGCTAGAGGTATCTAGGTCAATAGTCAAACGTGTCACGTCCTAGATTGAAGAGGTCAAGTACACGGCCCAACGCTCCGTGTTAAGTTAGTGAATCTTGTCTTGTTGTGTTTTTGAAAGTTAGTGTTATGGAATCTTTTTTGGCTAATCCCACTTTTGAGGAGGTAGAAAAGTTGAGTAGAAAAGTTTTGATTAGTGTTGTTAAGGAATTGAAATTGGATTATTCTGTTACGCAGAAGTCAGAGGTGTTGAGAGATAAAATTGTTGTTCATTTTATTAATGAAGGGATATTTGATGAAAGTTTGTTGGCTGGTGTGTTACTCCGCGAGGAGAAACCTCTAGAGAAGATAGAATTAGAAGCTAGAATTGCTTTAGAGAAGGAGAAAGTTGCTTTAGAGAAGGCTTTAAAAGAAAAGGAGTTTGAAACTAAAAGTGCTTTAGAGAAACAGGAGTTAGAGGCTAAAATTGCTTTAGATAAGAGGAGTTTGGAATTAGAGTTTGGTCAAGTTAGTGATGTCACTTCTCTGGTAGATCCAAAAAAGTTGTCGGTGGGGCAAGTGATTGCCAAATTTGGGAAATTAGTTCCTAAATTTGATGAAACAGATTTGATCGTTTTCTTTAACTCATTTGAGAGTTTAGCGAAGACATGTGAATGGCCCGAAACTTCCATTACTGCTTTATTGAGCTCGGTCCTTACTGGGAAAGCTGCAAAAACATACCAGTCACTCTCTCACGACGTTCAAAATAACTATAGTTTGGTCAAGACTGCCATTGTGAAGGCCTACGAACTGACGCCCGAGGCCTATCGGACAAAATTCCGAACACTCCGCAAGTTACCCACTCAATCATATGTGGAATTTCTCTTTGAAAAGGAGAAAATATTCTCAAGGTGGCTACACTCTGAGGAAGTTTCTGAGTTTGAGAAGCTCAGGTCACTTATCCTAAGGGAAGAATTCCTAACGTCCCTGCCTGAAGAGATACGACTACACATACTGGATAACAAGATAATTGACATCCGGAAGGCTGCTGAGTCGGCTGACACATATATGTTGGTGCATAAGAAACCACCAGTGTCAGGAAACCGCCTCAACCCCGTGCTTCCCCTTTTTGGCAACAATCCTCCTGTTGGCCAACACGTGAAGGCATCACAGTCCAGAGAGAAACCAAGATCAACTCTCAATCGTCGAGCAGTATGCCAGTTCTGCAAAAGACCTGGTCATCTTGTCAAGGACTGTTACAAACGTCGTCAATATAACAGAGAGGTGGTGCGTACTTCTGCGCACTATGCTCTATCCCCTCAAGCAGCCAGTTCAACTATGAACTCTAGAATTCTAAAGGACTCTAACCCTAAGTGTCCGCAAGAAGGTAGTCAAGTCTCCACACATTATGTGCAGTCACATTTTGACTGTTCACGCCACCATCCAGTTTCTTCCGAGTCTATCGATCTCGAGGGATCGAGAAAAGTTGACTTTTCATCTTTTATTGCCGAAGCCATCATTAGCAAACCACGTGATCCGTTGTCTCAGCGGAATATCACCGTCCTATTAGACACAGGAGCGTCACAATCACCCCTTTTGAAAAGCTCAATGGACATTACACCTGAGACGAACACCGGAAATATTTCCATTATCCAGGGAGTGGGGACAAAATCTACTGTAGTCCCTCTACACAAGTTTGCCCTGAAACATCATCTCGTCGAAGGTGAAGTCATTTTAGGTGTGATAGATAGTATTCCTGTCCCAGGAGTACACCTACTTCTAGGGAATGACCTTGCGGGAAGCAAAGTATACCCCTGTACGGTTCCAAACCCATTGTCAACAGTTCCAGATAATGATAATGAACTGTATCCTGCATGTGTGGTGACAAGAAGCCAGACCAAACAATTGGCTAACACAACGTCTGAACCACACCTACCATCATCGTCAAGAAATTCGACTCCCAAACTGGAGTCTATGCTTCCAGAAAACACAAGCCTGGGCTTACCCCTGAGGATATCTCAGGAAGACATCATTAAAGCTCAACAAGTCGACGCGGAACTCAAAGCAACGGTCGAAAAATCTCTCTCATCTGACGATGGGGAATATTTCTCCGAGAACGGCCTCTTCTTTCGTCGCTCTGTACCAGTGAATGCCTCACCAGCCGAACCATGGTTGGGTAAAAACCAGCTGTGGGTCCCTCCACCTTATCGGCATGAAATACTTAAGCTGGCACATGACCATCCAATGTCAGCGCACCCAGGAGTCACTAAAACGACGGCGAAGATCCAAGAACTGTTCTTTTGGCCCAAAATGAGAAATGATGTGTCGCGTTACTGCAGAAGTTGCACGAACTGTCAGTTGGCCGGAAAGCCAAACCAGAAAATTCCTAAGGCCCCTTTGAGTCCGATTCCTGTATTAGAAGAACCCTTTTCTAAAATCGTCATGGACTGTGTAGGTCCCTTGCCTAAAACCAAGGCGGGCAACGAGTACCTACTTACCTTTATGTGTTCAAGTACCCGTTTTCCCGAGGCGATTCCCTTACGGAACATTAAGGCAAAGACTGTAGTCAGAGCCATGACCCGGTTCTTCACTACCTTTGGATTACCTAGAATCGTGCAAACTGATCAAGGCAGCAACTTCACCAGTCACCATTTTCAGGAAGCACTAGCCAAGCTAGGCGTTTCCCACATCACCAGCTCAGCCTACCACCCTCAGTCTCAAGGCGTACTTGAGAGGTTCCACCAAACCCTCAAAACCATGCTAAGAACATTCGCTAACAGTAACACCCAATGGGATGAGACTGTTCCTTGGATTATTTTCGCCGCGAGGGACTGTGTCCAGGACTCTTTAGGTTACTCTCCTTTTCAACTTGTGTTTGGACATTCTGTCCGTGGTCCCCAGAAGCTGATACACGAACGTTGGACAGGTACCAGTGATCATCCTGTGGAAAACTTTGACGATTTTCACGTTCGACTGAAAGCTGTGTGCGAAATGGCTCACAAGAACTTAAGAAAGGCCCAAGTGAGAATGAAAGGACTGTGTAATAAGAGTTCTCGTAAACGAACATTCAATCCAGGCGACAAAGTTCTTGTGCTAGTGCCTAATCTGAACAATGCGTTATCCTTGAGATATTGTGGACCCTTTACTGTGCATTCAAAATTAAGTGATTTGAACTATGTTGTCAATACGCCTGACAGAAGAAAGAAACAGACAGTGTATCATGTTAACTCACTGAAAAAATATTATGATAATTGTAACAATTTTCATTCCACAGCTAAAATTACTTTACCTGTATGTTCAAATGTTTCTGATGATGTGATACATGATAAATTGAAACCCCCAAAATTGGTAAATTCTTCCTTTTTAGATAATTTGAATGTCCACCTTATGCATTTGTCCACAGAGGAAAGCCATAGATTGTCTCAATTATTCGAGACATTTCCCTCTATTTTTGGGGATGTCCCCAAAGAAGCGAAGGTTCCACCTCATGATGTAGACGTAGGTGACGCAAAACCCATTAAACAACACCCCTATAGAGTTAATCCGGAAAAAGCTGCTTTGATAAAAGATGAAATTGATTATATGCTCAAGAATGATATCATTGAGCCCAGTTTCAGCAACTGGAGTTCCCCATGTCTTTTAGTCCCGAAAGACGGTGGATCTTTCAGGTTTGTGACCGACTTTAGGAAGGTAAATGCGCTCACCAAAGCTGATTCCTATCCTTTACCTCGAATAGAAGACGTTATTGATAAAGTTGGTCAGGCTAAGATAATTTCCAAAATTGATTTACTTTCAGGATACTGGCAAATCCCCTTATCTGACCGTGCAAAAGAAATATCTGCTTTTGTAACCCCTAATGGTTTTAATAGATACAAACGAATGCCCTTTGGTATGCGAAATGCTGGTCAAACTTTCCAGAGGGTCATTAACTCTGTCATTGCTGACATAGACCAATGTGAGGCCTACATAGATGATATAGTTATATTTTCTAATACCTTTGAAGAACATATTGTTCAGTTGACTAACCTTTTTAGAAAATTGTCTGAAGTGAATTTTACTGTAAACTTGCATAAAAGTGATTTCTGTAAAGGTTCAATTACCTATTTGGGTTATCAAGTGGGAACGAACCAAGTTCGGCCCATTGAAGCTAAAGTAGATGCTATTGTAAAGTTGCCACCTCCCAAAAATTGTAAAGAAATCAAAAAGTTCCTTGGGATGGCTGGTTACTATAGGCGGTTCTGTCAAAACTTTTCAGCTATTGCTGAACCTCTTACTGCATTATTGAAAAAGGGTGTTGAGTTTGAATGGTCAAATAAATGTCAAGAAGCTTTTTTAACCATTAAGTCATTTTTATCTAATGCTCCTGTTATGGCTGCACCAAATTTCAGCAAGCCCTTTAAACTTGCCATTGATGCTAGCAACTTAGCCATTGGTTCAGTCCTATTTCAAGAAGACAACATGGGAATTGACCATCCCATTGCCTTTTTTTCCAGGAAGTTAAATGAAAACCAAAAGAATTACTCTACTATTGAAAAAGAAGCTTTAGCTTTGGTTTTGTCCTTACAACATTTTGAAGTCTATGTCTCTTCTTCAACCAATCCAGTCAGAGTGTTTTCTGACCATGATCCCCTGAAATTTACCTCTAAGTTAGGACAGACCAATCAAAGAATATTGAGATGGTGTTTATATTTCCAAAATTTAAATCTGGAAATTTCACACATTAAGGGTAGTGATAATATTGTGGCTGATTGTTTGTCAAGGTTGTAAAATCTTATTGCACTCATTGATCATGTGACATGTTTTGTGGTTCATTAAGACCATACACAAGTGTTGTGTTCTCACATGAAAGTGAGTGGTATGAGTTTTGAATTTTTCAAAATTCCAATCTTGTTGAATATTTTGTTTATTTTCAGGTGAACCTTAATTAAAGGTGGTTTTTGATTATATGTAATCTTTTATAATAATATGTCTCATATGACTCAATTGATATTGTAGCTAGTCATTGAAATAAAGGTCTTACCCTGGCGGGTTTACCACCTTTAATATCCACATGGAAATATTGTAATACCCTTTTTTGAGGGATTTTGATGTATAATTACTTTTTGAAGGGTTACTCCCCTTTCACCAATTGTAAAAGTTTGAGTTACTTCCCTTTTATGTTCAGGGATATTTTCATCTGGTATTAAGATTTTGATTGCCTACATTTGTAAAACATTTTTTTGTATTTTCATTGCCAGATTGGTTCCTTATGTATGTTTTTGTGGAACCTATCTGTCACTTCCAAAAAGGGAGGGGATGTGACCTACTTAGGTCGAGTCAGGTTCCATTTTTATTTTGACATTGTATAATACCTTATATGGAATGATGGTGCAACTCCTGGGGTTTTTCCACTGTCTTACCAAGGGTGTCTAAGACGTAGAAATTTTCCATTAAGATCTGATTGAATGATTCTGATCAGATGACCATCCCAACCAATGGCTACATGAGTTGAGGATAACCTCCCCTGTTGCAGAAGTCTTTAACTGCACCGCACACTCGCCACACGTGGCAGTCTACCTTGATTAAGCGGTCTATTAGGACCAAGCCGTCCATATTGTCCGGCAATAGATTCTGACCATTTGAACGTGAGAGAACTAAAGTCCTGTGTGTGCTATGCTTTCTTAAGTTGATTTAGTCTTCTAGTATAATATTACTTGTCGCCAAGTGATTCTTGAAGCTATAGCAGTGTTGTGTGACCTGTGGCTATTTTTATACAGTGTTGAAATCTGTGATAGTGTTTTTTCTTACGCTTTGTAAGTTGGGTTTTGATATTTTATAAATTAAAAATTTTATCTAGTTTAACCTTGTGTTCTGCCACAACTGTGTTCGCTTATTAAAGGTTGTATGCAGATTGGATGAGTGTTAATTTCAATAGTATCACTAGTTTTCCCTAGACATCGAGATCGAGCCCTAGTGTGTTGTTGAGTTAGTGTTCATCCATTTAGGCTTTAAGTCATTTGCATATTACCCCGAAAAAGAATCCGGGGACGTTCACCATCTATCTGGCTGATAGACAGGTAAACGTTACAAATATATATATATATATATATATATATATATATATATATATATATATATATATATATATATATATATATATATATATATATATATATAAATATCTGGACGTACAAACCCATTCATAAATCTTGAGGTCGTAGGAATACCCGCGGGGCTCACTATAGAATAGACGTTATCTTCGGGAAAACTTTGGAAGGGCTTTAGAACTGACCGGGCCAAATTCCCTATATAAACATTGTTAGTTTGGTGAAATTTTCCTTACTAGAGCTACATATAAAAAATTGCCGTACGATCACCCTGATATTTTGTGAGGTCGTAGACCGACCCTGGAGATAACAAAAACGTTATTCCCTTCGGAAAAAAACCATTATGATCGTTAGATTAGTCCAGAAGCCGTATTTTCTCATATAAGCATAGCAACTGTTATGAAAAAGTAAACAAAGACTACGTCATTCGTTCAATTCAAAAGGGGGGTAACTTTTTAAAAATAATTATTTTTCAAACTATTTTATACTATTTTAAATATAAACAGAAAATGACAATGTATAGCATTCGTTGTAGTAAAAACTTGAATTGTAAATTAAGTTATGTATCCTAAATAATTGTAGTAATTAATTTTAAAAGTCAATGTAATATAAATCATGAGTTATACTGTTCAAAGAACCTCTGTAATCTTTATTACCTTTTGAGTTATAAATTGCGAACATCTATGTTCTACAAATAACAAACAACCAAAACAACAATTTCTCTAAAATTAGCATTACTGTTAAAACGTCAGCACCCCATATATCAGCCAATCTCTAATTAGTTAAGTATTCAAATTCTCAAATGTTTTTGAAAACATAAGCGAAGCTAGGCAGTATGCCTAGTACATGTACAAAGATTCCAGTTTTATAATCTAAAAATTTAAGACAAGCTTGGTTTGACAGTGTCCATTTTATAATTTTGTTGTGTATAATTTTTTTACTTAGAGATAACTGTTTGATTTATTACGTGTTTTTAAATTATTTTTTTCAGGTAGGTCTACAAGTGTCTAGGGCTTAGACAGCGTTTAAATTATTTATTCATCTTAAATCTTTGTTAACGCGCAGTCATTTTTAAGTTAAGTCTAAGGGAAATAAACATGAAAACGTTCGACAATTCAAAATAACACGAGTTGTTGTTCTTTATACACGACAGAGATTCAAGGAATAGAACAAGTTATTTTTAAATGCTTTTTATTTGCATGAATTTATTAAAATTTAAAAAAAATTACTTTCAGTATGGGAAATATACATAAAACATCTTTCAAGTTTCTTTTTATATATATTCGGTATTTTAAAATAAAAGTTGATTTCGGTTTGACACCGTTCATCCGATCGACATCAAACTTTGGGGAGTTGATTATAACACTCAAGGGGAGGTTTTTGCAAGTGCGGTGCCCCGGGAGGGGATGATTTTTCTCTATATACAGTATATAAAAAAATTAAGTTGGATGCGGTTCGACACCGTTCATCCGAGAAACATGAAACTCTGGGGGGGGGGGGGGGGGGGTAGATGAGAATACCCCCCAGAAGTCTTCTGAGAAAAATAAAAATTTAAAGTTCTTATGTGCGAGAAGTGGGGGTTGGATGCGATTTTCATTAATACACACTTTGGCGCCCAGTGTTCCTGAGCGGCTATGTTAGCATTTGTCTTCCGTTTTTCGGGGGTCCCGTATCGCGGGAAAGGGTACTACTATATTCAACGGAAAAACTGCAACAGTCTCAAATGCTGGAGCCCGGTCGATGGTGCTATCCGAAGTGCCACGGGCTCCCCAGCAGTTTGGCGCCGACTATGGGCAACAATAAACGTTGACATTATCGAATCAGGAGCATCATTCGGCAGGGGGCGTTTACGTGCAACGGGCTCACCCGAGATCACCGAGGCGTTTACGTTATTTTAAATTGGCGATAGGCCATGGATACAATGGATTAATATTGTCTCTCAATAAACTGAATCAGGGGCAGGCTCCAATATGGATACAATAGGGCATTTAGTTCTTCACTAAACTGAGTCAGGCGCGTCTGCCGACGCCCCGGTAGAATGCGATTTAACCCGGGCTATCCTCGGACTTCCATCTAGCCCCGCGGCACCGCGCGGGAACGGGTACGCTAGCTAATGATAAACTACTTCCGCTATAATTCTTACAAAAGATTCGTTTCATTTTTTAGAATTGATGAAAGTAAAATACAGAGGAATTCCATATACATATGCATTAAGGTATCTCCATTTAGCGTTTAGGTGCAATTTGAAATCAGTTATGTATTTGCTTTAGCAGATGATGTCAGAGTTCTGAAAACAGATTGTAGTTTAACAAAATAGTAAAGAGGTAATCGTGATGTTTATTAATTATTTTCTACATTCTATAACGCAACAAGAACCTCCAGATTAACAATTTTTATGAAATGTTACAGAAACAAAACTATAACATGATGATTCTCGTTTTAAATTAACGTCCGTTTTCCACCAATTTTTGTATTTTTATATCAATCAATATATTATACGTTATACCTCTGTGTCACTACCCAGTGTGTGAAACACAAGCCAAATGTCTCAGTGGTGCAGTAACTAATAAACAGCCGACAATATAACTCAAATTATACCTTTTGAAAATATGTGTTAATGGTTGTTGCCTTTTTAATATTCTTTTTTTTTACTTTTTAGCGGTTAGGTTTTTCTTATATATTTTGATACAAACGCTGGTACTAACCATGTAATTATAAGTGTATCTTTTTAAAATTTCATCGGTTTAGATCTATAATCAGGCAATAGTGTTTGTCATTGAATACATATGAACTTTTTTAAACCTTACTTAAACAATACTCATATTATCCTGTTCAAATGAGAGCACACACACACACACACACACACACAAACACACACACATACATACACACATTCAAAGATTGCAAAACTAAGTTTTCAGAGTCATTGCGGTGTGAAAGCGGAAAATTTTCAAAATCTCAAAATCGATTTGTTTGCACGATTACGATACTTCAACTAAAAAAATAACTAGCTCCATTTTAAAGGTAAATAACTCTAACTGCACTTTCCTAATCAAACCATTTTCAGTGTAGCCTCTCGTAGACCACTAATGTTTTTTTTTTCAATTGGAAATAAGTTAGGAATACCCAATAGAGTTAACCCTTTATCTACTGACGGTACTTATAAGTACCACTTTAATTAAGTGCCTGTATTATATTTAATTAAATACGAATTTTAAAAATTATTGATGTATTTTATAGTATTATCTCCCCTGAGTCGCCGGTAGTCGGAGGTATCAATGTTTTTAAAAAAATTAATGGTGTGGCGCTTTTTCAATGTCAAGCTATATCAGTAGTTCACAATTTTTCTGTACATTTCTCACACCCGTTCCTGATTTCCTTTTGTTTTACCTTATTTTTCAAGTTTTCAACCCCAAATATTTTTTATTGGCACCTTCAATAGTCAGGCAAACGCTTTTAACTTTTAGTTATACAATTTTAATCAAATTGTCTTTGTATTAGATCGATGTTTACAAGTGGACTTATAAGTACCGTCAGGGCACACGGTCATTTTTTTTAGAATTTTTAGAAAATTGCAGATTTGTTAGGTGGAGTTACATAAATATTGTCTTGATAATTACTTATCGAAATGTACCCAAAAAATGATATTTACTCATTTATAAGAAGGTTTGCATATGGTTTACCTAAGAAATATTGTAATTACATGTTCATTTCTAGTAGTAAAAAAATAACAAGAATAAAGGTATCAGTTGCAGGCTCGTTTATAAGGTTTAGTATACTTCATTTGTATACCAAAGCCTAGTTCAGGTTTTAAGATTTAATTTGTTAGTTATATTTACTGCAATGAACTGTCTTGCCTACAACAACTAGCATTTACATAATGTAAACCTGTAGACTAGTAATAGTCCATACTTCTGCATATAGTATAGATCTATAAGGTAAATTTTAATCAGTAAACAGAAAAGAGTAATCCACTACTTCTTCCAAAACACATTGAGCTCACTTCTATTTATGAGCTTTGCACTGTAGTGTAGACTTGTCATAACATTATAGTAGGCTACAATTATATTAGTATTTCTAGTAGTTGTGTGCTGAATGACTAGGCTTGTTTATGCGGCTCATTGTACTAGTTATTGGAAGCTTCCAGCAAAAGCATATTCATTCCGGCAACCGTTGCAACACTAGAAAGACCACAGACAAGATTGAGGGAGCATGACATGTCGACTACTTTTGCTGTGTTTGAGGTCTAAGATGTGTTCTGATAGAAAATCCAGTAAAAATCGTACTCAAAATATACTTTTGTGCTGTATTTATGTGTGAAAATTACAAAAAGTGATTGTTATAATGATTGCCATGTTATTAGTTAATAAATTGTATCGTTTGTTCCTGTTTTGTAAAAAAAAATTTTTTGAAAAAAAATGTCCTAGTTTACTGACGGTACTTATAAGTACCAATATCTGTTTGGGCCATTAAAAATTTATGAAACGAAATTTCCTTCGACATATGCTTTCAATGTGCCAAAAGCAATATAGTAACGCATTGTTTAAGTAAAAATCTCATTCAGAACATAATTCCGTAAATAAAGGGTTAAATGGCGTAAGTGATAAAATTATCAATATCAATAATAAATCACGCAAATGCTCTTGTTAATAGCTTTATTTTTCAGAAATAAATCTCAGAAGTACTTGTTAGAAAACGTAATTCATTGTTAACAATCGTATTTATTATTAGTTGAGATCTGTAAGTTTAATAAAATTGTAAAAAAAATCATGATGTTGTGGGAGAACGCGCGACTGCTTACGAAAATGTCCCAGATCCCCAAAGCAGGGCCTCATATTTTTTAAGTTTTCACAATGTCTGATAAAATTAAACAAGTAAATGTATACACATTTTTGTTAGTTTCAGTTGTGTGGACTGATCACATTTGTCTGAGTAATTAGTTTATTAAACGATGGCTCTTTCCTGATTCATAGGCAAAATCTGGCCCTTCTCATCTTACTTTGTGATTGTGTGTATATGTAAATATATGTATATATATATATATATATATATATATATATATATATATATATATATATATATATATATATATATATATATATATATATATATATATATATATATATATATATATATATATATATATACATATATATATATATATATATATATAAATGTATATATATATATATATATATATATATATAATATTATATCTATATATATAATAATATATATATTATATATATTATATCTATATATATAATTCTCTTCATGGGGACCATGCGAAATACCACCACGTAAACGCATGCCGTTACTCCCCCGCTCTCTAGGCATATAGCTACCACCCCCACCTCCAACATTCTGGTGAGCTAAGGTTCACCCCGAATGTTTACAATCGTAGAGCTGGGTTGAATAAGTAAAGGCTATTAGTGGCAGATAATTTAGCTTTTAAACGATTTGAAACTAAGGAGAGGTAAGAAGTTCTGCTTGATCTTTTCATTGTCGTCCGTAAACTGTCGTCACGGACTGCTGCTTTCAAGGTGGCGGTGGGGGGGGGGGAGGAAAGGGGTAATGGAAGGGAAGGTAGTATTCACTAACTATGAAGTACTGAAAAGTTGAAAATAAAACAACAAAATAGCGGCGGGTCAGCTCGTATATAATATTAACATATAAAAAGAAAGAGGGATGGAAATAGGGAAAACTATATTGACTAGAGAGAGATAATGGGTTCGAGCACAGAGAAGTATATGTTGTTTTTGTTCTGTCTTGATTGAGCAATTTTGTCAGATTTTTTTTTCTCATCTCAGAAGCTACCGCAGGCAGTTTGCCTTTTACGATGAGATTGTCAGTCTGAAAATCATGTCTGCACAATGTTTGTTCGAGCCAACTTCTACCACAAGCACTCATTTATGCCCTTTGTCAAAGGCGTAGCGAGGGGGGGGGGGGCGGGGGGGAAGACAGCACCGGGTGACACCATTTAGGGGGGTGACACCAAGGCAAAAAATAGCAAAATATATAGATAAAAACTTGAGGGGGGGGGGGGGTGCAAATCGAAAGTTTGAGGGGGGGGGGGGAAGGTGCAAATCGAAAACTTGAGGGGGGGGTGCAAATCGAAAATTTGTCCCCGGGAAGGGTCGCTACGCCTCGGGGGGGGGGGGGGGGTGACATCATTAAGTGACACCCGACCTCGCTACACCACTGCCCTTTGTCATTATGTCCCATTTGCAAACATCTCTGAAATTCAGCAGGGGTCGTCCTTTGGATGTTTTACCATTTGTAAGATGTTCAAAGAGAAGGTCTTTGGAATTCAGCAGTCAAGCGCATGCAGAGGATGACGATGTTGCCTGCCATGCCGCTTTAGCTGTTTTGAAGTGGCAAAAGTTTATTGTTTATTCTTTAGGGCCAATCGTCTTGATCCATCACTCAACCTTGTTGATATAGTCAAAGTGAATGCTAGGAAATACATTCGCTACATACTCAGTTGCAAAAGCTGCCGAAAGGACATTCGGGATTGTCATTGTATCGCATAATTTAGATTTATCCTTTGATGTTTGAAGTTTCAAAATCGTAAGCCTACGGTGGTTAAAAAATTAGAATACTCCTCTCCTAGATTATTATTCTTACTAGGCAACCGAGCATTTGAGACCAAAGCTTCCAGTTGTTGTTTTTTTTTTTTTTTTTTTTTTTTTGTTTTTTTTTTTTTTTTTTTTTTTTTTTTTTAGGGCACCATGATTAAATTACATATTTTAAATACAAGAGCTTTGATTGTCGCAATTCCACGGACACAGCGTGGTTGCGTGGTTTCATTAAAAAAATAATAATGTTTTGCTAAATTGGAGAAAACAGGGTGGGGGTGGGAAGGACAAACATACATAGATTTGCTTAGTTCCTAAACCTAATATGTCTCGGTGACATATTTGCAATTTTTAACGAATATCTTTTCCCTTATATATTGATAGAGTAGCCTTTCATAGTCACAAACCTATGCTATTAACAGCTATAAATTTTTAATACATTCATAGATTTTAGCAAGAAAGACCGACAATCTTTTGAGGCAAAATAATATTGAATGTTACTTCTTCGATTAGGTGACTCAACATTTTCTATAACACCTTGCTGCTCATTACCTTAATGAAAAAAAATGTTTTTCCTCTTTAAGCACCTGTCTCTTGTACTGTAACACATGAGAAATATTATTTTAAATAATAATAATAACTCCAATTATATTGCTGTTTAGTGTACTTAGTCTTTCTATGGCGAAACCTATTGAAGTGGGTTCTTGAAACTCTATGGCATGGGACTTGGCCTTGCTGGACTGTTGGAGTGCGGGAAAATGTTTGTTCTTGAACACAATCTAATTACCTGAAAACTCGTAGATAAAAACGCTTTTTTAACAAAGATCGTCAGTTAATACATATAATTACCTAATGACATATAACAAGAATCGTCGTTTTACTTTTAGTAGTTTTTTAAATGTTTTGATAAAAAAAGTTGAATAAAAAGGACAAGAAAATGTATTTTAATTTACTAAATTACGATGTGAAATAATGCACCGTAGAGTTCAAACATATTACTGGTATTACTGCTAACAATCAACAGATTGGTTTGCTGTTGCCGATTATCTTAAGATGATTCTAATAGTAAAAGTAAAGAACATTTTAACCGTACGTTTTTTTCTATTCGATATAACATTATGTAGGCGGATAAAAAGCTGATTTTATTATTTGTAATAAAATATGTTAGTACATAGAACTCGTATTAACCTAGCACTACTTGCCAAGTAGGCCTGCACATTGATAGTTAGTTAAGCGTTAGCGATACACGATGGAAATCGTGCAACTAATTTAAACCTTTTTAAATATTGAAAGAGAACCGAATATCTCATACGAGGATAAACTGTTTCAATTATGTCAGTTAAATGAAAACTGAGATGTTAAAGAAAGACCATTGTACCGCTGGCTCTTAGCACTGCGTTGTAGTATTATCACCACGGCGCGGCGCAAAATACATTTGCGCAGCCTTTGTGTATGGATGACAGTATTTGTATAGTCTCCGCTACGGCTGTCTTGTCTACAATTATGAATTAAATTATACAGGTAGACGATCAAACAACCCTAAATATGGGGTGAAAAAACATTCATATTTTAGACCAGCTTCGTTTAAGTAAACATGATGCGTTCAAGTGTTGCCCTTGCCGACATTATTTATTTTTGAAGAAATACATAATGAGGGTGTTTGCTTCACACCGCGAATTTTTTGGGTTTTTTGTCTCGGTACCCGTGAATAATTTAAATTTACGTTTTCGTTTAAAAAGCTTTTCTTCTACGCGACATGAAATATAATCAGAGCAAATTTTTGTCCTAAAAAAACGTAAAGCTCTTTTTTTCAAATGGGGACATGAATTCAAAATTAGCATAATTCATACAGCAATTATAAAAAGGTTTAGTGTAATTCAATATAGGTTTTTTTTTAAGTTTTATTTTAAATATATGCGATCTCTAGCATCGAATATGATATCTTGTCCGCATTGACCCATATTATTTAAACTGTTTTTTTTTTAAATCTTAATTGTTTAGGAATAAATTTAAAATCCAGAATCATTTCAGTACGGGGGAATGAGTGTTGTGCTTCAATTTATTGGCGTAACTAGATCGGATATCACCCGTTGTGGTTAATTAAAAAGGGTCATTCAAACCTACTCATCCCCCCTCCACACACACACACACAAATTGAACGAGTTTGTATTTTCGGTTTTGTGTCAACCATCTTCACTACTATTATATTATTTTAGCATAATAAAAAACACTTTTAATAATAAGTTACTTTTGTTTAATTTGTCGTGGTCTTTACCGGCTTAAGATTCTGCTCATTAGCCAGGGAGACTGGAACAGATTAAGAAACGAACCAGCCATTATACAATCGGTCGGGTTTTTTGCTTCAACTTCTAGTGCTAGGTTTGGACATAAGGGACAGGTCTCGAGTTCGGTAACTGAATTCGTAATTTTTGAGTTAACAAGTACATGCCGATCTAAACCACAGCAAACAATGCCGCCCCCTACGTGTCACCCCCTAATGCTGTCATCAGATATAGACCGCACCAACCATAGAACAAAACAATTTACGAGGTTTAACATGTCGGTTAATTTTCTTATAGCCATATGCAAGATAGAAGCTAACGACACTTATTCATTAAGTTTTGATTTTTCGTTACATTTGTCATTTTGACGTCATTTTTGTTAGGAGATAAAGCTTTACAGTTCGTACTAATTTACATATTCTCAACTACAATACACATATACATTGATATAAAAACTACAAACATACATACGGCTACAGACGTGTGCATATAAATTACTCGTAATTATTGTCGGGGAGAGTACCGCTCAAATCTACAGTTGCGGATATCATCCAACCAACTAAAGCAAGTTGTTAAAACAAGTTATCTTTGCTGGCATCTGATAAGTTTGTACTATCCACAATGTTTACTACTCATAATATTCTTGATTTTCAAGATAATATGTTGGTCGAACTTCTCCATACACAGGCTTAGACATACACACCGAGCAATTAATGATCTTAATTTGGTAGTACTTTCCAGAGGCCTCGTCTGGGAGGGGCGGGTGTGCGGACCGCACCTGGTGACACCATTTAAGGAGGTGACACCAAGGCAAAAAATGGCAAAATATATAGAGAAAAACAATGATCATTCCAGTTAAATGTATGAATAATTAGAGTTAAATAGACTTCTAAGAGCCAAGTTGATAAATCCCGATAAGTGTATGTGTGTGGTGGGGGGGGGGGGGGAGGGGCTGACAACATTAGTTGCCGTACCGGGTGACAAACGACGCCACTGGTACTATCAGCCGCGCCTTTTAATTTGATTTCAATGTAATATTTGCTTGAACTTAACATTCGGTTTTTCATTTATGTCTCGAAATATGCTTTATCACGAATATTTAGTTATTAATATGAGTCTCTTTCCTTAGCAGCATACACTCGTTAACCTTAAACTAAGCTTGATTTACTTAGATTTACATAAGAAATATACATGTCGCCTAGATTTACGCTTAAGTACATACATCTTATAAAATCTTGTTAAAAAAAGTAGGCTTATTTACTTAAGGTGAAGCGCTTGACATCTATTAACTGAAGAATATTCAGTTGTATTATGCAGCTCGTTAAGGTCAATGTTTAACTATAAAAATAAACATAAACTACGCAGACTGAAATTTTTAAGAAGAGCGCCACATCGGGGCTAAATGATAAAAATATGTTAAAGAACGTAAACCCATTTTAAAAAGTGTTATGTGAGCGCCCAGGCTTTTAGTTTCAGTTCGGCAAACAATGTAACTTATACTTATTAACGCATTTTTTTTTCAAATAATAAAAGTCGTTTTCCTCAAATTCTTTTAACGTGAAAATCATTTTTAAACGTTTTTATTACGTTATCTGATAATTATTTTCCACTTTTCAGGCCAGGACGGAAAATAGTTTTTGTTAAAATCCGTTCAGTAGCTTTTTATGTATAAAATATAATACCTGCTGACAATAGAGCGCGAAATCAGCAAATGCGAGGAAAAAAAAGGTCACATTCAAGGGCATTTTGATCGAATGATAGATAGTATTTAATTTTGTTAACTTCACTTTTTTTAAAATATAGAAAATAAAATTAATAATTTTAAATTTAATTTGCATATCTAATTAGATTAAAAATAAGATATTGTTTTTTCCAATAGTTACTAATTTTTGTGCCGAAAAAAAATTAATTCAAAAAATAAAAATAAATAAAAGTAATAGTAATAGTTAAAATAAACCGGGAGTTATCTCCCCTAAACTTTCTCGAATATTCTTATATAAAATTACAGGGGATGGGAACTCGGGCTATAGACATGATTTTTAATCCATTTTAAATACTTAAAGTTTTAAAAATAGAATAAAATCTCGTAGACAAATGAATTGCACACCAAGTGAACGCCAAATAAAAAAGCGCATAATAGTGCGCAATATTATTAGTACTTTTAAAATTTACATTAGTTTTTTGAGAAATCGGAAGTAGCGTAAATTACTACTTCTGGTCAACGGAAATTACTCAAAATTTAACAAAAGGTAGAGAATTAGATTTTTTACTTACATGTGAAATTTCATTTATCTATCTGAAATAGTTCTCAAGTTATAGGCTTTTGAAAAATTCAAAGTAGGAAAAGTACCACTTCCGGTTATCGAAATCGCTCAAAAGTTGATACTGATCTACGATTTTGATAAAATACTTATATACCAAATTTCATCAACCTAGCTGTAACGGTACTCAAGTTATCGTGTTTACACGGACAGACAGACACACAGACACACACACACAGGCACACAGACATAGGATAGAATTGCAAAGCCCAGTTTTTCAGACGGGATTACGCATAAAACCTCTTAATTTTGATAAATCTGGATTGATAATTTTTGCCCGATTAAAATAAGTCCTCTATACTTCGGATGTGATGAAGGACTGAGGTGTAATACGGTAAAGATTGTTAAAATTTCAAGTGATTTTTGTGCACTATTACAATACTTTCTCTATACTTCGTATATACGAGAAAGTAAAAATGCATATATATATATATATATATATATATATATATATATATATATATATATATATATATATATATATATATATATATATATATATATACATATACCAGCCGTCCCAGCCAGGCCATGCTCTGGCCTCTGTGAAAAACGTATCTGTAAAGGACCATAACTTGTGTGTTTAGTAATCAGCATTTACCCGGCATTGCCCACCCTAACCACAACCAACCAAAACACACAAAAAACGCAAACATAACATTAACACAAAAGCAAACAAAAATAAATCCAAACGCAAACACAAACCCAACCATTACCAAACGAAACCAAAACATACCAAAAAACGGAAACATAACACAAACACAAATACAAACACAAACGAAAACACAAAAACAAACGCAAACACAAACACAACCACACACACAAAAAAACACAAACGCAAAGAAAAAAGCAACAGAAAACACCAACTGAAAGAAAAAAAGCAAAAGAAAACAAACCAAAACCCTAATCCAAACGCAAACACAACCACAAACGCAAACCCAAACTCAAACACAAATAAAACACAAACGTTATTATAAACTCAAAGTGTCCACAGTCTAGCCCTAGTACGTTCAGTGTATGGAATAAATGAAAGGCAGTATTAAAAATACCAACGACATTGCACTTAATCAATCCCCGTTAATTATATATATTTTTTTTTCTAACACCAAAACAAAGTAATAAAAAGTAAATTCTTTCTCCCCCCGATTTAATGTTTTTTTAAAGGGAAGTAGCTGTGTTTTCCAAATCAAGGGACGTTATGAGAACTAGAAGACAAAATGCAAATACATTTCAGACACAATTTTAGAAATTTTATAAACGTTGATACACTTTTTAAAAAATTTTATGTAATGTTCATAACTGAAAATTATCATTTTAAGTATATAAAATAAAAATTGTTTTTAAAGACTTTCAATACGAATTTTTAAACTCATAAATTTAGACCATGAGCACTTTAAAATTCTAACACTTGAATCAATCGACGTATCGTTTTTTTCGTTTTTCCTTACATTCGCTTGTAATCCACGACAAACATTTTACATACAAACATACAGAATTGAACTTTATATATATATATATATATATATATATATATATATATATATATATATATATATATATATTAAATATATATATATATATATATATATATATATATATATATATATATGTATATGTAGATGTAGATGTAGATGTAGATGTAGATGTAGATGTAGATGTAGATGTAGATGTAGATGTAGATGTAGATGTAGATGTAGATGTAGATGTAGATGTAGATGTAGATGTAGATGTAGATGTAGAAGTAGATGTAGATGTAGATGTAGATGTAGATGTAGATGTAGATGTAGATGTAGATGTAGATGTAGATGTAGATGTAGAAGTAGATGTAGATGTAGATGTAGATGTAGATGTAGATGTAGATGTAGATGCGGATGCGGATGCGGATGCGGATGCGGATGCGGATGCGGATGCGGATGCGGATGCGGATGCGGATGCGGATGCGGATGCGGATGCGGATGCGGATGTGGATGTGGATGTGGATGTGGATGTGGATGTGGATGTGGATGTGGATGTGGATGTGGATGTGGATGTGGATGTGAATGTGGATGTGGATGTGGATGTGGATGTGGATGTGGATGTGGATGTGGATGTGGATGTGGATGTGGATGTGGATGTGGATGTGGATGTGGATGTAGATGTAGATGTAGATGTAGATGTAGATGTAGATGTAGATGTAGATGGAGATGGAGATGGAGATGGAGATGGAGATGGAGATGGAGATGAAGATGGAGATGTAGATGTAGATGTAGATGTAGATGTAGACGTAGACGTAGACGTAGACTTAGACGTAGACGTAGACGTACGTAGACTTAGACGTAGACGTAGACGTAGACGTAGACGTAGACGTAGACGTAGACGTAGATGTAGATGTAGATGTAGATGTAGATGTAGATGTAGATGTAGATGTAGATGTAGATGTAGATGTAGATGTAGATGTAGATGTAGATGTAGATGTAGATGTAGATGTAGATGTAGATGTAGATGTAGATGTAGATGTAGATGTAGATGTAGATGTAGATGTAGATGTAGATGTAGATGTAGATGTAGATGTAGATGTAGATGTAGATGTAGATGTTGATGTTGATGTTGATGTTGATGTTGATGTTGATGTTGAAGTTGATGTAGACGTAGCCGTAGACGTAGACGTAGACGAAGACGAAGACGTAGATGTAGATGTAGATGTAGATGTAGATGCAGATGCAGATGCAGATGCAGATGCAGATGCAGATGCAGATGCAGATGCAGATGCAGATACAGATGCAGATGCAGATGCAGATGTAGATGTAGATGTAGATGTAGATGTAGATGTAGATGTAGATGTAGATGTAGATGTAGATGTAGATGTAGATGTAGATGTAGATGTAGATGTAGATGTAGATGTAGATGTAGATGTAGATGTAGATGTAGATGTAGATGTAGATGTAGATGTAGATGTAGATGTAGATGTAGATGTAGATGTAGATGTAGATGTAGATGTAGATGTAGATGTAGATGTAGATGTAGATGTAGATGTAGATGTAGATGTAGATGTAGATGTAGATGTAGATGTAGATGTAGATGTAGATGTAGATGTAGATGTAGATGTAGCAACAAACAAACCAGAAAATGAAACAAAAACAAAAACAAACAGAAAAACTAACAAAAACAAAAAACACGAACATGTACATGTGCATGTGCATGAACACGAACATGAACATAAACATGAACAAAAACATGAACATGAACATGAACATGGACATGGACATGAACATGGACATGGACATGGACATGGACATGGGCATGGGCATGGGCATGAGCATGAGCATGAGCATGAGCATGAACATGAGCATGCACATGCACATGCACATGCACATGAACATGCACATGAACATGAACATGAACATGAACATGAACATGAACATGAACATGAACGTGAACGTGAACATGAACATGAAATGAACATGAACATGAACATGAACATGAACATGAACATGAACATGAACATGAACATGAACATGAACATGAACATGAACATGAACATGAACATGAACATGAACATGAACATGAACATGAACATGAACATGAACATGAACATGAACATGAACATGAACATGAACATGGACATGGACATGGACATGGACATGGACATGAACATTGACATGGACATGGACATGAACATGGACATGGGCATGGACATGGACATGGACATGGACATGGACATGGACATGTACATGAACATGAACATGGACATGGACATGGACATGGACATGAACATGGACATGGACATGAACATGAATATGAACATGAAAATGAACATGAACATGAACATGAACATGAACATGGACATGGGCATGGACATGGACATAAGCATGGGCAATGGCATGAGCATGTGCATGAGCATTCAAATTTATTTATTCAAATTTATTCAAACAACGGTTACAATTGTAGGCACAAAGGCCTTTTTTCACATTGGCCGTTTAAACAAATAAAGCAATTCAATAACACATAGCAGTAACACATAGCACTGAAAATGTGGAATAAAGAAACAATGGTACATAGCTATCATACATAATGAGATAAAAAAGAGAATATAATAGATGAATGAGAATTGTTACAATGAGTCAGTTAGGTCATTAAATAATTTTAGTTTTAATTTAGATTTGAATATATTTTCAGATCTAGATAGCTTTATTTTATTAGGAAGATTGTTCCACAAATTAGAACCAGAGTAGGCGAAGCTATGTTTTTGGAAAAAGGTTGAATAAGGGAATGGTAAATTGAGACGACGATTTAATTTTATGTTAAAAGAAAATAGATCTGATAAGTAAGAGGGGGCTGTTTCGTGGAATATTTTATATAAGAAAATTGATTTAGTATATATTATCTTTTTATTTAATGGAAGTATTTTAGTTGTAAGAAAAGAATCCATACTACTAGACAAGCCAGTAACCAGTTTTATAGCCCTTTTTTGTAAAGAAAGAAGAGGACGCTGCTTAGATATAAAGCTGCCGCTCCACACTACAGAAGCATAATCCAACCTGGATTGAATAAAAGCCTCATAAAAAACCAGCCTGCTCCTATAGTTGAGAAAGTTCTTTATCCTTGCTAACTGAAAGGTTGTCTTTAATAAGGACATTCTTAGAAAATGAATATGGTCAGACCAAGTGAGGTTGTGATCTATAAACAATCCTAGGCATTTGTAACTGTCTACCTGTTCAATGTTTGAATTGTCTATAGTAATGTTTAATGCGGTGGATGGAAGACGAAGGCGTTTCTGATGAGTTGTAATAAACATTGACTTGGTTTTATCGGGGTGAAGTTTCATTTTGTTAAATTTTGTCCAAGTTGCAAGCTGATTGGCACATGTTTGAAGTTTGTAACTGAGTGACTCAGCACTGTCTGCAAAGACATGCAAAGAAGTATCATCAGCGAACATCTCGCACTGACCAGCGTCAATATGTAATGGAAGATCATTAATGTATAAAGAAAAAAGTAAAGGACCTAAGATTGAGCCCTGTGGAACCCCTATATTAACATATTTCTGTGAAGAGATGGTATTAAGGTGAAACACGCGTTGAGATCGGTTAGATAAAAAGGAGTGAAGTAACCTAACTGTAAAGTCGTGGAATTTGTATGGAATTAGTTTTTTAAGAAGTATGGTGTGATCAATAGAATCAAAGGCTTTTCTGAAATCGACAAACAGCGAGCCACAGAGTAGGTTTTTGTTAATATTTATAAGCCAGTTTTCATTCATCTTAATCAGAGCAGTGTGACAAGAATGAAACTTTCTAAACCCAGACTGATTACTATGGAAAAGCTTGAACTTTTCTAGGTAATATGAAATGCATTTGTTTATATGTATTTCTAGTGGCTTGGAGAGGGAAGAAAGTATAGAAATTGGCCTGTAGTTATTAGCATCTTGGATGTTACCTTTTTTGTGTAGTGGTATAACCTTAGCATGCTTAAAATGTGTCGGGTAATAATGCTTGGCAATACAGAGGTTATAGACATAGGTTAAAACTTCGGAAATTATTGGAGCTGAAATCTTCAATACATTATTAGAAATATCATCAAACGAAGTTGTTGAAGACGGTTTAAGAGATTTTAGGCTAACATAAACTTCATGAACAGTGAGAAGCGGAATGATCAGCTCTGTCCTACCACGGTGAGCAGAATTACAAAATTTTTTAAGCTCCTCACTGATTGTGTAATCAGCATCTGTGTTGAGCGCTACAGATGATATAAAATGATTGTTAAAGTCATCAGCAGATATCTGGCAATGTCCAGCTGTATTACATGTGCGTTTTTTTCTAATTATTTGATTTATAGCAGTCCAGATAGATTTGGAATTAGGTTTGCCTGACAGCAGCTTATTAAAATATTCCTTCTTCGACCTACGCACGAGCAGTTTGACATAATTTCGCTGCCTACAAAAGTCCTCAGAAGTTCCATAACGTTTAAGCCAGTCTCTTTTATTAATTGCAGATTCGATATTGTTGTTAAACCAAGAAGGTTTGTATGTAGTCTTAACTCTTTTAGAGATTTTAGGAATATGTTTGTCATATATAGTATAGAAAATACGCAGCCATTCAGAAATGGCAAGATCGGGACAATTATAATTGTATACATTGCAGAAGGGGGCAGCCAATAAATCCGAAAGAAAAAGATTTTCATTAAATTTTCTAAAAGAGCGATAACTTATAGTTATGTGTTGCCGCGAAGGTACACATAATCTTTTTGTCGAAAAAGTACAACAAACAGGGAAGTGGTCACTAACACCACAAGAGGGGACACAGACCTCTATTAGGTTGCAGTCAGGTGATGCGTATATGTGGTCAATTATTGTACTTGATTTATCATTTACCCTGGTAGCCGTGTGCACAAATTGTTTAAGATTCAAAGAATCAATAATATCTTGCCAATATCCTTGAGGTTTTAATAAATTTATATTAAAATCTCCCAATATGATATATTCATTGTTAGTAGATAAAACGGTATCCATCATGGAGCAAAAACGATCATACCAATCCATGTTTTCACAGGGATTTCTATAAAGGAAGCAAATTAAAATTGCCGGATGGTGTTTGCTTTTTTCGAGTTCAATCCAAATACATTCTATATTGTCCGTTGACAGATCCATCCTGTACTTGAAACGAATTGAGGAGTGGACATAGACACAAAGGCCAGTTTCTTTGTGTAAGGATGGGTCTCGGCGTATTAGGTTATAATCAGAGACGGATATCTCAACATCATTTATAAAAGATTGTAATCGAGTTTCAGAGAAACCAAAGATATGGAAAGGATTGTTGGAATTGTTTAAAATTTTTAGAACATGAACATGCACATGAACATGAAAATGAAAATGAACATGAACATGAACATGAACAACATGAACATGAACATGGACAAAAACATGAACATGAACATGAACATGAACATGGACATGGACATGGACATGGACATGGACATGGACATGGACATGGACATGGACATGGACATGGACATGGACATGGACATGGACATGGACATGGACATGGACATGGACATGGACATGAACATGAACATGAACATGGACATGGACATGGACATGGACATGGACATGGACATGGATATGGACATGGACATGGACATGGACATGGACATGGACATGGACATGGACATGGACATGAACATGAACATGAACATGAACATGAACATGAACATGAACATGAACATGAACATAAACATGAACATGAACATGAACATGAACATGAACATGAACATGAACATGAACATGAACATGAACATGAACATGAACATGAACATGAACATGAACATGAACATGGACATGAACATGAACATGAACATGAACATGCACATGCACATGCACATGCACATGCACATGCACATGCACATGCACATGCACATGCACATGCACATGCACATGCACATGAACATGAACATGAACATGAACATGAACATGATCATGAACATGAACATGAACATGAACATGAACATGAACATGAATATGAATATGAACATGAACATGAACATGAACATGTACATGTACATGAACATGAACATGAACATGAACATGAACATGAACATGAACATGAACATGAACATGAACATGAACATGAACATGTACATGTACATGAACATGAACATGAACATGAACATGAACATGAACATGAACATGAACATGAACATGAACATGAACATGAACATGAACAACATGAACATGAACAACATGAACATGAACATGGACAAAAACATGAACATGAACATGGACATGGACATGGACATGGACATAAACATGGACATGGACATGGACATGAACATGAACATGAACATGAACATGAACATGAACATGAACATGAACATGAACATGAACATGAACATGAACATGAACATGAACATGAACATGAACATGAACATGAACATGAACATGAACATGAACATGAACATGAACATGAACATGAACATGAACATGAACATGAACATGAACATGAACATGAACATGAACATGAACATGAACATGAACATGAACATGAACATGAACATGAACATATGGAAGAAATTTTGTAGACCCTATGTTACACAAGGAGCACAGAGGACTAAGTCAAGTCACTAAAGTGAATCAGGCGCATCCGCCGGGGCCCCGTTATTGTGCACGGTAAACTCTGAGGTAATATTCATGTACCTACTGTTTCTAAGCACGCGTATAAGCGTTTGTGTTTAGTTTTGCTCTCTTCCATATTTAGTACTTATAAAAAAATTCATAAAAAACGTTTTAATAACAAGCTTTTATGTAATAATGCATTAAAAAGTAACAAATAAATTATAGACTATTTAAATAACTATAAAGAAAAGCGTGGGTCACTTTAGTATCTATTGGATACCTTTAATAATGTTAAAGAAGACACCCACGCTTTTCTTTATAGTTATTTAAATAGTAGTCTATAATTTATTTTCTACTTTTTAGTGCATTATTACATAAAAGCGTGTTATTAAAACGTTTTTATGAATTTTTTTTTCACTACTTTACATGTTTTATTTACAATAGAGTTACATGACTAAAAACCATTGCGCTGCTACATGAACGTGATGGCGCAGCCATTGAACGAGATGGCGCAGCTATTGAACGTGATGACGCGTGTGGTGTGGTTGGATAGGCATGCCTACTAATTCGGTCCAAATTTTAATTAATTCATAAAAAATTAATTAGGCATCCAATTAAGTCAAATTTAATTTCAGATTGCATTGTCTTCATGTCTCGACCCACGTACCAAGTGTGAACCGTATCGGTCAAGTAGAAGTGTCCGAAATTTCGCTTCGGCGTTTCGATCTAGACAGACAGACAGACAGAGGAAGTGAGTTAAATAAAAGCTTGTAAAAAGATTCCCCGTGGCGTAGCACGGATATGCAGCTAGTATATATATATATATATATATATATATATATATATATATATATATATATATATATATATATATATATATATATATATAAATACAGATATATATATATATATATATATATATATATATATATATATATATATATATATATATATATATATATATATATATATATATATATATAGCCTATATATGTGTATGTGTGTGCGTGTGTGTATGGTTGTGTTTGAGAGCGTGTGTGTTGTTAAATGAAAAAACATAGTTTAATTATAAGTAAACAAATGCTAGTGAAAATACACAAGATAGAAGATAAAATGTAAACATTTATTTCAATTTTTTTTTTACAATTAAAGATCTAAAGCCTTTTGAATACTTTAACCATGTTTGGCACATTAAAGCTAGAATAAAACAACAACAAAAATGATTGAAAACCATTTTGGTTGTCATGGTAACCCAAAAACCTTCGCCATTTTGAATTTTCGGTCCTTTTTAAGAACACTAATGCTTTTTTATTCTTCACTAATCACAATCACCTTTAAAAAGGTTATATTTCAGTATATTTTAAAACTTTCGTAACGACAAATTTTTAAAATCATTTCTTGTCAGAATGCTACAAGGTAAGAAAAATCGTTTCTTTTTAAGTATGCAAAACTTTAAAAATGTGCATGTTATTTAACATAAACATTTTTTCTATGAAAGCCATCACAATTCCTTCGTGACAAAAGTTTTATTTTGCATAAAGAAAACCTACTGAAAATTATTGTTTAATACATAGAAAAGTAGTAAGATTTTGGGTGGCAAAACCTGCAAACCGAGAAAAAAAAGGTAAAGTAACGAAAAGTATGTCATAAAAATATCTGTGTGATCTGTAAATACATAAGAAATACAGCTAGCCAATGATGCCAAATATAATATGGTGACGGATTTAAACTATTCGTTAATAGGGTAATAATAGTATTATAACATCATTTAAAACATTTTTTTTTAAATTTATTATTTCCTTAATACAAATATTGACAAAGTATCCAACAAAGCAAGAAACACATCATGACACAAAATCGAGATAGTGGTGATATTTTTATAAGCACATCACCTAAAGCATCGAATTTTATATCACAGAAAAATATGCAAATTTAACGATTAAGCTGTAAAATTAATTTTACAATGAGTTTGTAAGAGGAATTTTGGGGGCCCTGAAAATTGGGGATCCCTGGCTACAACCCTCTCAGCCTCTCCGTTAATCCGCTACATGTAGGAATAATTTTTTTTTAAATTAGCTACATCTGGTATCACTTACCAAAACTATTCAACTTTGAACACCAATTGTGGTCGTAACCTCTGAAAAATAATGATATCCTACATTTATCTTTGATCTTCTTTCTTTAGTCCCTTTTCATGAGTTTATTTTTTTTAACCAGACATATATCACAAGACTAACAGCCTCGGCATACTGAAATCCAAATTTAAAAAAAATAAAATGAACAAAGACCCATCCTCCCCAATCTCTTTTCACTGTAGAAGTTTACATAAACAAACTTATTAGCTTTCATAGGGAAAAAAAAGTTTAAGACAACAAAAGAAACAAACGAAAATCAGTGTATTAATCAAAATTACTTTTTTTAGTTTTATTTATGTGGTAAACAATGATCTACCATTGAAGGTGCATAATATAGGCCTACCTGGTTTAATTTGTGTTAATAATGACATTTAATTCCCAGATATTTAAATGGCAATATCCCATACAAGACTTTCGTTTATGTACCAGTAATCTATTTACAACTAGCACTTTCCTTCAAGCATAATCATCACAAATCAAGTCGTACTATTGGAGGTGTTTCTTCCAGACATTGTATTTGGGGGCGGACCCCCCCCCCCTCCCGAAGAGATGCCTGGAAGAAAATCTGACTATTCTTGTGCATAGTCGACTTTGTATAATGATAAATCCCCCATTTTATAACAATTTGTTTCTATTATCTAAACGTCGAGCTTTATATCTCTATACTATAGATTTTAGTGCCTTATATCTATATACGCCCAACTTGTTTGAGGAAAATAATGTCTATGACAATTTTTTTCGAAATAATAAAAACAAATTGCGTTCGACAGTGTGATTGGAACGTATAGTGCACGGCGCTCACCCAAAAATCCCTGTGTTCAACCAGCTCTATTTGGTATCTAACCTACTACCTAGAAATTCTAAACAAAATTTATAAATTGATAAATTAATATATACATATTATTAAAGTCAGCATAAGGTGTATTAGCAACTAATATTCTTCTAACTAATAACCTTACTTGTTTTAAGGCGGAAAAACAATATATTGACGAATCAACCATATTTTATTACATATTATAAAAAATAAACCCCAAAGCATAAAATAAAATGTTAAAAATATCAATAAATATTACATATATGCTAAACCAGTTACTTAAATGCACTATAAAAACACAAAAAATTATTTGTATTACCTCACAAAATCATGGTTACGTTATATTGATCAAAATAAAATAAAATGTGTTTAGCGTTTAAGTTCAAAATATGATAATCATCAAGCAGAGAATACGGCTTGTGAGTAAATCACCAAATTCTCGTTCTCCTGCCTGCAAACTAATATTTTTCAAACCAAATGTGAATATTTTTACTAAATCGGTAAAATTTAGGAAAGGTACTTCCGATTTTATTAAGTTATTTAAAATCGTTAACAATGATAATGGTTAACTAAAAGATGTAGACTTACTTAGAGAAAAATACTGCCCACGTTAAATTCTGATTTTAAAAAAAAAAGCGTAGGCCTAAAGTTTGTTATTATTTATTCGAATCTATAATAAGTTGTCCTAAACGTAGTTACAATTTAAATCTAATATTATTAATAGCCAAGGCCCATTGGTACTTAATGTGATCCTATTATTAGTTAATTTTTGTATATTTGCTGCATTGTTGATAATATTTTTTTTATTTTGAAGCTAGGTGTAGTAAAAAATAGTGACCGATTTAATTTTAATAAAATGGCAATCATGTTCAAAACTGTTCCATGTATATTTCTCCCGAGATTTCGAATTTTAAGCGAGAGAGACGGTAACTGACAGTAAGCTTAGAGATGGAGATAATATTTTTCAATTGATGATTCCAACTTAAAAATCGATATTAAAAAAAGATTTTTTCATAAAAAATACATCTAAATTTTTTGTATTTGTCTTTAAATCGACCGGATTGTAAACGGTGCTATGATACGAAGCAGCGAACCCATAAGTATTCATAAATTCCAATATCGATACGATTTCTTGTTCTGTGCGTCTGTGCCACTCCATCTGAACGATGCGTACGTCCACAGTTTCAAAGAAACGATGCGCACACTTAAGTGCGAAGTGTTCAGCGTTCTCGATATCAATTTTAATGTATACATGTTTTCCTGCCATTAGAGGAGTCAGGTCATCGATGCATATGGTGTTTACTTTCAGCTTGCCTCGTGATGTGTCTATCAAGTTTTTCTGATATACATTTGATTCGTTTAGCCTAGGCAGACCCCAAATGTCTCTGAAATAGTAATAAATTAAATGATGAAATTTTATATATATATATTCCAATATGAAAGTATGTTTTTACGCCTGCCTGTCTATTTTTAATCAGGTACTAGGCTACCCAGCGAGGTTCTGCACTGGTTTATGTGAAAAACATGTATAAAGGACTGTGACTTGTTTGATTAGCTTCATAATCTAGGCGCTGCCCGGGTTTTAGAATATATTAAATTTTCAAATAGTTATTTGTGTGTATATGTCTATGACGTTTGAAAAAAAATATATATAACCCTAAACCAACTCTAACTGTTACGAAGATAGTCCAAGTATGAAACCAGTTAAAATGTGTATTAATTAAATGTGTCGTAGAAAAAGAGCTGGATACACGTCGAGCAATTTTTAATGGTTTGTAAGCCATAAATTAAATAAATCTAACATTTGCTATTCGTCTCAAACCAACCTGTACAGCGTTATCTCCAGCTCTCGGTGATCACTGAAGAGGGCGTTGTTAACAATGGTCACCATATGACCGAGGTTGCTTTGCTCTAACGCCATCTGGACCCGCTCAACGTTCTGCATCATCATCTCCACACACACCACCCGTCTGTCCAGCGCCACTGCCCACATTGTGTATAGACCGATGTTACAACCAATGTCAAACAGCATCAAGCTCGGGTCTTGCTAGGTGAGAAAACAAGAACTATATTTCAAAATGTGGACCAATGTCATTCTCACTTAGATTTATGTATGTTACAATTGCATAGTATGTCTGCCTAAATATGCTAAAATTAAATAAAACAGAATTAGAAATTCTTAATTAATTTAAAAAAAAATTTCTCCTTAAACACGCCTTAGTATTTATAGTTTAATGCAACTATTACACACACATACACACACACCTATATATATATATATATATATATATATATATATATATATATATAGAGAGAGAGAGAGAGAGAGAGAGAGAGAGAGAGAGAGAGAGAGAGAGAGAGAGAGAGAGAGAGAGAGAGAGAGAGAGAGAGAGAGAGAGAGAGAAAGAATATATATATTTATATATATATATTATATTATAAAGCTCAATTCTGTATGTGACCGCGGACAGCGGATTTGTGTTTGCGTTTTTGTTTTAGTTTTAGTTTCGGTTTGGTTTTCGTTTGTGTTTGTGTTTTGGTTCTGG